>NC_134706.1:11554977-11809977 GCF_043290135.1 Rhipicephalus microplus | reverse complement strand
CGGTCCATTTAGCTGTCTATTTAGCCGTCCACGGTGAGTATTGGAACAACAGCCTATGCTTAAATTCTTCACTCGAGATATGCGTGAAACTTCGTGTAGGAAAGGCAAAAGTATACACGCGGACAGCGAGAAAGGCGCGACACCAGTGCTTAACTTCAACAAAGCATTAATTTGGAGAAGCGAACACACATAGTCCGCCACGGTGAAATCAGTGGCTGAAATGCTCGGCTGCTGATCCGAAGGTCGTGGGTTCGATTCCAGCCACGGCGGTCGCCTTTCAGTGGAGGTGAAATGGCAGAGGCCCGTGTACTCTGTCATGTCAGTGCGCGTAAAAGAACACCAGACGGTCGAAATTTCCGGAGCCCTCCACTACAGCGTCCATCGTAATCGTATTGCGGTTTTGGCCAGTAAAGCCCCAGATATTACGAGCATTATTAGGCGAAAAAATGCATCAGTGAAAGAAAGAAGACAGCAAAGTAAAACAGAAACAAACAAAAGAAACCCTCCGTGTCAAGTCAGTCATTACTCCTTCATTACTGCCAAACAGTTACACCAGCCAAATAGCGAAGCTCATCCTTCAAATTTGAAAAGACCTTACAAGATACACGAAGTTCATTCTATGTAAGTGAGGTAGACGATGCGCTCACACAATCAAACTCATCACAGTAGATTTTTTGCAGCCTCAACAAGCTAATTAGCTAATCTGTCGCGACATAAAGTGCACGTGTTGTCAAAGTATACGGCATCCAACCACAAGCATTGAGGTGGATAGCCAGGTATGCATCAAATTATCTCTTCACCTTATATTATCATTCTATTTCACCCACTTATTGATATATCATTCAGTTTGCCCAACGTGTGCACGGCCGCACGACAGAAGTGTTCTATATTGATTGATATGTGGGGTTTAACGTCCCAAAACCACCATATGATTATGAGAGATGCCGTAGTGGAGGGCTCCGGAAATTTCGACCACCCCGGGTTCTTATATCGTGTTCTATATCGATGTGCGCAGAGAGCATACTCATTACGATGGTTTATTTTGCAAGACTATTTTCTTTTTCTGCACAGGGTAAGTTTCCACTAAACAGTTTTCATAGTTCCTCTCGTTCTTGTGTTGCTTGGTCCGTGTCTTGCTTGCTGTCCGCAAGTAGGTTTGCACTTGCTACAAAGATGCCTCACGGCCAACTAGCCCGATGTACTTGTTTATTAAGATATCCTTCCTGGATTGTCTGCAGAGTTTCGAAAAATGATCTGCGAGGCTTCTGGCCCTCGACTCATTCTCTACATACATACATACATACATACATACATACATACATACATACATACATACATACATACATACATACATACATACATACATACATACATACATACATACATACATACATACATACATACATACACACACACACACACATACATACATACGTACATACATACATACATACATACATACATACATACATACATACATACATACATACATACATACATACATACATACATACATAAAGTGAAAGTGACAAAAATTAAAACCAAGGACGCGGACGTGATTGATGCCAGCTGCATAGCGACAGCATTTAACGACTACTTCTCTTCTGTTTTTTTGCGAACGGGTGACACCCCTCCTGATTTCCACGCAAACAATCTCGAACTGCCAGACTTGATTATAACAGATGAAGGCATCTTGTCAGCTCTACTTCATCTTGACACAAAAAAAATCGGCTGGGCCGGATGAAATACCTAATGCCTTTCTTTAACGGTACGCCAAGTGGTGTTCCAAATACTTAGGCTTAATATTTAGGGAAAGCCTGTTACAAGGCGAAGTTTCAGTAGATTGGAAGAAGGGTAAATTGGTACCCATTCATAAATCAGGTGATAAATATGACGTGAAAAACTACCGCCCTATTTCGTTGTTATGTACAGCCGGCAAGGTTATGGAACACTTACTTTTCAAACACTTAAGTTCATTTCTGGAGAGTAACCATTTTTTCCCCCAAATCAACACGGTTTCCGGCAAGGCTTTTCAACCACCACACAGTTAATTCACACTACTGATGACTTTCTAAAAACACTTGACAAAGGCGGACAAATTGATGCGATTTTTTTAAACTTCGAAAAAGCTTTCGACAGAGTTTGCCATTCCCATTTGATGTTTAAAATTCGCCGAATACTGACCAATGAAAGAATTCTTCGATGGCTTGATTGTTATCTATCCCACCGACACCAACACGTTCGGATAGCAGATAAAAATTCTCCTTCCGCTCCCGTGCATTCTGGGGTACCGCAGGGCTCTGTCCTAGGACCACTTTTATTTTCAGTTTATCTAAATGACATGTCCTCCGAATCTACTGTGCAGTGCCGTTTTTTCGCGGATGACTGCGTTGCGTACCTGCCCATTCAATCAAGAACAGATCACGCCACCCTAAATGAATACTTATCGGTTATTACAGCATGGTGTAACTCCTGGAAAATGAGCCTCAACATAGCAAAGTGCGTCAAGATGACCATAACACGTAAAAAAAAAAACTCCTCGGAATTCACTTGCATGGTAAACAACACCGCTATAACAACCGTTAACCAGTACAAATACCTTGGTCTGACAATCACTTCTAATTTGAGCTGGAAAACTCATATTGAAGGTATAACATCAGCAGCACTGCGGCGATTGTGGTTCTTAAAGCATCGCATGAGGCACTGCACCAGCAAAACAAAACTAGTCGCTTACACTACATTGGTACGCCCATTGTTGGAATATGCTGACGTTGTATGGGATCCTCACACACAAATAGAAATATACTTACTAGAACGAGTCCAAAATAAATCCCTTCGGTTTATTTACCACGCGTACAGTAGACACTGTTCAGTCACTGAACTCCGTAATAGATCCGCTCTTCCCACATTGGAGTCCCGTAGAAAGCTACATCGCTTAAAATTCCTTTATAACATAGTCAACGGACACTCAGGACTCGCCTTTAACACTTACATGCAGTGCAATACATCGCGAAAAACTCGGAACAAGCATGATAACACCATAGGGGTGCCGCTTACAAAAACAAATTCTCGGCGATATTCATTCTTTCCACGAACAATTTCCGACTGGAATGAACTACCTTATGACGTCACCAGCATCGCAGCGCCCGACGCATTCTTATCAGCTGCCACTGCCTGTTTGTAGTAAAAGCTGTCCGGTCGTATGTGCAGATTTCAATTTTTCTAATGATGTTTTTACACTTCGTGTTAGGAACAAAATTTGGATTGTATTTTGGATACCGCTCTTCTGTTGCTCCTGTAACCCGAGTATTCATGTTCTACGCAAACCTGTTATGTGGTGATTTTATTTCTGCGCCGTGAAGTGTAGTGTTATATGTGGCTGCAAGTATGAAAGTTTGTATCACTCCTGCCTTGGCCACCAAGAGGTGGCTGGCAGTATGCAATAAATAAATAAATAAAAATACATACATACATACATACATACATACATACATACATAGAAAGAACTCTTTATTAATGAGTTGAAATGACTAACAAAAGAATTACTTTTCCAGCATAGTTAGTTCCTAGATTTTCAATGGCCTCACCGAGATGTTTTCAAGACTGCTAACCCATCTGCCAGAGGGGAAGCATTTGACGCAGCGGTCATTCTGTAATTCGAGTTCACAAGTGACAACGATGCGGCGGCGACCTCACCGGCCGCTCCTTTCGCGTCGTATCTCCGCACCAATCGGAGTGACCCACACACCCAAAGCCTCAGACATACTGCGTCACGTTCAACGCGAAACTCCAGCGGCCCCCGGCCCATCTCCATCATCGAAGCGGGTTAAAAAGCGACAGAGACGGCTGCACGGATGCACATCGAAGGAACCTCATTGCCCTCCCTTAAAAGCTAGCGACATTGGCCGCACGAAAATCGTTACGTAAACGCGGATTATCTCGAATAACGTGCCTCTCCTAATCCGTGCGGATCATCTGGAGCCCGGTTAGCTATAGTTCCGGCCGGGGTGCACACCTGTCGACTCACGTGTGGACCTAATCAATTACCGGCGTGCACTGCACTCTTTAACGTCGTTTGCGATGTAGCAGCGGAGTTAATTAGATGAGTCGACTCGATTCCACTTGCCCAGTACCGCATTAACTCGGTGGCCCGTTGTTTATCTCGCTCGGCAGCGTTTCCTTCTGCGATGCGACCTATACTGATCGCTCGGAAAACGCCGACGACGGACTAATGCGCCGTGGGGGGTTTGGCATGCGCCCGAGCATACCGAAGGCCGTGTTTGAAAAGTACCGCTTTGAGCGTGCGTGAGTAGCGTGTGAGAAAGCTATACCCTCTACGCCCCCCCCCCCCCACCACAACCCCCGCCCTTTCGTTGGGTCGTCCAAATTCCAAAAAAACTAAAGCGTCATAAAGGCTCCTTCGCGCGTGGCTTTCTGAGCATAACCTTCCAAGGACACGCGGAGACCACCCTGAGTGCAGTACGCGGAGTAAACGGGGATGGTGTTCACCGTGTTATTGATTCGTGAGCGAGGTATTTCGTGCCGGGGTTTCGATAATTTCTTCCGGCTTCGGCTTGACTCAGTCAACACCGTCGTAAAATCCTGTTCGTAATTGCACCCTTCGGGGTCACATTCATAGTGTAGCGCAAATAAAAAAAAACAGGAGCCTCGGGGTGTGCTGGTGTTAAACACAACAGTCACGGAATGAGTCGGCGTAAATTGCTAGAAGCTTGGGGGGTCAGTGCTCGTTCACTGAGAGATATTGCCAACATCCTACAGATTCGGGAAAATCGGTTGCCTGCGATGTAAAGCTATAACCCGAATATCTCCATCAGCTGGAAGTCATTGATGCTATTCTTAAATGGAAGCAAAATAAGTAGCGGTATGGGTATATCAAATTTTCGACTCCGCAATGAATAAGAATAATAAAGGCAGAGTGTAAACCAAACACATTACTTTTGGAATATTTTCGAATACAAATGTACATCAACTGGTTTTTGCAACATTTTTTTCAACAATGACACATCAAAACGTAAGTTTGTTCCACAGCTAAAAATAAAAATAAATGTAATCACTGTACTACACTATGGCTTGGCTGCATAACATAATCAGTTATTTATTGCTCTCATGGAGGGTGAATTTGTTTGGTATATTCGGAAAGCAGCGACATCAAACAGAGACTATGCAACGATTGCAGTGACTTTTGTGCGCCCAGTAACTACCACAGATACGTTCCAGTGAAAGCACAACACCAGCCAAGATGTACAATCCTCCCCACCGTAAGATAAGGGCTCGCGAACGAGCGTCCATCCCTTGCTCTCGCGGGGCAAAGTACGCGTGGGAGATGAGAGTGCGCGCTGTCGCACCGTGAAAAAACACTAGCCCCCCCCCCCCCCCCCCCCGAGATGCCCGTCAGCAGCATAAACCAGTGATAGATATAAATAGCTTGCCGTTCGAACGTTCAAGGAGGTGCTCCTTCGTGGCTCAGTGGCTAACGCCTCGCACTCACAATTCAGAGGTCGCACATTCGATTTCACGCGCCGGAGTCATTTTCTGGATTGCTTTTCTTTCTCGCGTTTTCATATATATAGATACGTATACATATACGGTGAGTGACGGCGACGCCGACGCCGGCGGCCAAATCAGGCCTAGAGTGTCCACATCATTGCTATCGCAATATAGGACACTACATCGAGATAAATTTCTGCGTTGTATTGACCCAGAAGTGAGAGTGAAAATTCCCCGAAGACTCTTTTGGCATCTAGAAACGCTGTATCATAATTCGGACTAGACGTGGCGTACACGAGCAGGTATTTGTACCGCTTGGGGCGTACCACCATTCAATACTGGGAGAAATTCGGGATAACAGAGACAGTGGAGCGCATTTTACTTGAATGCCCCTCGTACAGCGACGCGATACAATGCTCTGAGCGACAAACGAGCCTGATTTTCTTTGATCAGTTAACATTGTCCAGCATGTAAACCCCGGCGCCCGGTTTTTCAAAACAGCGGCGGGTTTTAGTCCCTATTCAGTTAGCTATCACATATTGCTCTTGCATTAATTCCCGCTCTGCACCCTTTGAAGCATTTATGAAACTATTAGCCTTCTACGTAAAATCTACAATTGTGGTCCGGGACAGGTATGCATACATACAATGAGCAATGTTCTAAAGGTTTTAAGGAGAAGGGTATTGGTTTGAAGTTTCCATGTGAGGTTCCTGAAAACAATTTCCTTCAGTTTTTTTTGGGGGGGGGGGGGATTCGGGCTTAACACGCGCTCCGGACAATATGTGCTGGACTGAGTGACACTTGGTGACTGACCCATTTAATTTAGGAGATGCTCAGGCGGAACAATTGCCGGACTTTTTATCATCATCATCATAATCATCATAGTCATCAGCCTGACTACGTCCACTGCAGGACAAAGGCCTCTCCCATGTACCGGCAGTCAACTCGGTCCTGTGCTTGCTGCTGCCAATTTATACCCGCAAACTTCTTAATCTCATCTGCTCACCTAACCTTTTGTCTCCCGCTAACCCGCTTGCCTTCTCTGGGAATCCAGTTAGTTACCCTTAGTGACCAGCGGTTATCCTGTCTACGCGCTGCATGCCCGGCCCATGTCCATTTCCTCTTCTTGATTTCAACTATGATATCCTTAACCCCCTTTGTTCCCTAATCCACTCTGCTTTCTTCTTGTCTCTTAAGGTTACACCTACCATTTTCTTTCCATTGCTCGCTGCGTCGTCCTCAATTTAAGCTGAACCCACTTTGTATATCTCCAGGTCTCTGCTCCGTAGGTAAGTACCGGCAAGATGCAGCTGTTATATACCTTCCCCTTGAGGGATAGAGGCAATCTACCTGTCATGATTTGAGAGTGCTTGCCAAATGTGGTCCACCCCATTCTTATTCCTCTCGTTACTTCAATATCGTGGTTCAGCTCCGCGGTTATTACCTGTCATAAGTAGACACTGTCTTTTACAACTTGAAGTGCCCTATTACCTACCTCGAAGCACTGCTCTCTTCCGAAGTCGTTGTACATTACTTTCGTTTTCTGCAGATTAATTTTAAGACCTACCTTTCTGCACTCCTTGTCTAACTCCGTAGTAATGACTTGCAATTCGCCCCCTGAGTTACTCCACAATGCAATGTTATCGGCGAAGCGCAGGTTACTAAGGTACTCTCCATTAACTTTTATCCCTAACTGTTTCCATTCTAGGTCTCTGAAAACTTCCTGTAAGCACGCGGTAAATAGCATTGGGGAGATTGTATCCCCCTGCCTTACACCCTTCTTGATTGGTGTTATGTTGCTTTTTTCACGAAGAAATGTGGTAGCAGTTGATCCCTGTAGATTTCTTCCAGTATGTTTATATATACTTCATCGACGCCCTGATTCCGCAGTGTCGGCATGACTGCTGATATTTCTACTGAATCAAACACCTTCTCGTAATCTATGAAGGCTATGTATAGCGATATTATGTACCTTAATACATAAGAAAGGAGATGACAAGGACTTGAAGAATTACACGCCGATCAGCTTGCCCTCCGTAGTGTACAAGCTACTTACAAAGGTAATTGCTAACAGAGTGAAGAAAACATTAAAATTCAATCAACCAAACGAACAAGTAGGATTTTGAACAGGCTACTGAACAATCGACCACATTCATGCTATCAATCAGGAAATAGAGAAATGCCGGCCTTTTAGGCCAGGCTAACCCCGCCATTGCAACACCAACACCACCCTCACCACCAGAAAGTCGCTGCTGCAGTTTTCGTCAGCGCACTCGTGTTTACTGAACAGTGGTACAACAGCTAATTGCCTACATGCAGTTGTCACTAAATAATGTGTACACCACGTAGACAGCGGTTTCGTTAGGCAGGTTAATCGGCTACGTGAAGCAAGGTCTCCAGATGATGTTCCCGTGTCAGCGGCTAGCAGAATGGGGCGCAAGATAAAAAATTCGGCGAATCCCACGTACCTGGGAATCGACGTTATGCGAAGCATGCAGAAGGAAGGTGACCGTGTTGCAATTTTTTAGGGGCGAAGCTCCTAAAGGCGTGGGTCTGTCCATCCGTTGTTATGTATACGTAGTAGTACGTAGCCACCAGTGGCACATACCCGCTCTAAAGCTAGAGCGGGTACGGGCCACAGGGGATGCGAGATGGGAGATGGCGCTACTTGGAGTGTTCACTAGATGGACGCACGGACGAACGGACGGATGGATAGACGCACGGACGTACGGATGGATGGACGCACAAAGAGACAGACAGACAGATGGACTCACGGACGGACGCATTGACAGACGGACGGACGCATGGATGGACGCGTGGATGGTCGCACGGATGGACGGAAGCAAGAAAGAACGGACGGACGGAAGCATGGACGGGCTGACGGACGCTTCAACCCACTCACAATCATTCACTCCGTGGATATGCTGTGATTTCCTATTGAGCGACACGCCATAAAATGACGCTAAATATATGTACAAATGTTGCACTCACAGACATATGTTGAAGAGTTGCAGATGTTTATACAACCAGTCTTCGCACTTGAGGAACAGTAGCAACTGGAACCTGCGTACTAGCAACACTAATACGCAGGTTAATAAACGTTATTCAAAGGTCGCAGGTTCGGTTCCTGCCCACGCCAAGCTATCTTTTCACCCACTTTTCTTTCTTCACATTTACATTACAATTTGCTCTAATAACTTTTCCTATACATTCCTTGGCATTCTTGTCTGTTAGATCTCAATAATATCGTGTAAAAACGCGGAAAAACGAGTCCTTAAGTATACACTTCTTTCCCTTATTCATTACGAGGGTCTCGTACTGGCAGCCTTAGTGCCTTTAGGTTGTATACGAGCGACTATTGGTCAGCTGCCTACTGGTAATAAGTTCACGTGCTACGTGACGCCACATATGCTCATAAAGAGTGTGTCACACTCGCCGCCATGGCTACTCTGTGGCGCTTACTGACACTACCACGTATAATTAAAAATATATACTCCATAAAGTGGTTAAAGGGATGACCGCAGTGGTAGCTCAGTTGGTAGAGCATCAAACGCGTTATTCGAAGGTCGCAGGTTCCATTCCTGCCCACGGCAAGTTATCCCTTCACCAATTTTTTCTTTCTTGACATTTACATTACAATTCGGTCAAATAACTTCCGCTAGACTCTCCTTGGCATTATTGTCTGTTAGATCTCATTCATATTGTGTCAAAACATGGAAAAACGAGCCCCTAAATATACTTTTTTTCCTATATATATATATATATATATATATTAGGGAGACAAATGTATAATTGAGGGCTCGTTTTTCGTGTTTACACAATATAATGAGATTTAACAGAAAATAATGCCAAGGAAGGTATAGGGGAAGTTATTAGGCCAATTGTAATGTAAATGAGAAGAAAGAAAAGTGGGTGAACTTGAAGATAATTTGCCGTGGGCAGAATCTAAACCTGCGACCTTCGAATAACGCGTTCGATGCTCCACCACTGAGCTACCACGACAGCTATCCCCCCAGCCACTTTATTGGGTATCTATGTCAATTTAAACGTGGGAGTGTCAGTCAGCGCCGTTTGTAGCCATGGCGGCGAGTGTGGCACACTCTTTATGAGCCTGTTTGGTGTCGCGTAGCACGTGAACTTATTACTATCTGGCAGCTGATAAAGAGTGTGCCACACTCATTAAATCTCATTATATATATATATATATATATATATATATATATATATATATATATATATATATATATATATATATATATATATATATATATATATATATATATATATATATATATATATATATATATATATATATATCATACTCTTTATTGTTCAACTTGCCTTGCCGATGCAATAAAATTAAATGAAATGGCTGATTCCTGTATATACGTGACAAACAAAAAACTCTGATAAAATGCTGTAAGTCAGCTGTGTCGTGGATTCTCTTTCTGTTTCCGGGTCGTTGGAGGTGGCAGAAGCACAGAGGACCTCGCGCCTCAAAAACTCATTACCACTAGCACTGGAAGGTACATTTCTCAAAAGCCGAACATCTTGTCAGCTACCAACTGATACTTATCCAAACCCGCAGCCGTATCACAGATTCCACCCGGAGATCTATCAGGACCTCGATTGCACGGTCTTCGGTACAGAAACAACTACATCCGGACACATGCTCTAGAAAGTTTATGCTAATACTGGAGGTATTGTTCCTGAAGTTTTCTCGGTGAATCGGGCCGTTGCGACGCACAGATCAGAGCTCGCTGACCGAATACGGGCCGTCACGCAAACCCGCGAAGCAACGACAAAGCAAGGCCTAAACCTTATGAGGCCGCATAAATGGAAAGGCTGGGCAATTAATCTATGTGTCAGCAGGCCATCGATAGCTCTATCACAACAAGAAATGGATATTCTTCAGAATGTTGGCACACGCGATATTCATGCCGCGTTATCACGATGATTACTCGGTTATTTAGGTGAATTCTGTTTTCCTTGGCTTGCCATTCCACTTATTTGATTGATTGATATGTGGGGTTTAACGTCCCAAAACCACTATATGATCATGAGAGACGCCGTAGTGGAGGGCCCCGGAAATTTAGACCACCTGGGGTTCTTTAACGTGCACCCGAATCTGAGCACACGGGCCTACAACATTTCCGCCCCCATCGGAAATGCAGCCGCCGCAGCCGGGATTCAAACCCGCGACCTGCGGGTCAGCAGCCGAGTACCTTAGCCACTAGACCACCGCGGCGGGGCATTCCACTTATTTGTCAGATACTGCTCAAGTATATATTGCGCGGTTTCAGCAAATGAATCTCGTTGTAAGTCAGTGCCGCAGTCTGTCTCCTTGTTTTCTTGTTTCTTGTTATTGGCGCTGTTTTTACGTGACTAAACGTCCCGACGTGACAGGCTTGAGTCCGAGTCATCAAACTGCGAGACCTTCGATAAGACTTCAGCAACCAGCGAAGGCGAACATTCTGGCTGAGACTACAGAGCGCGTACTAACGTCAAGAAGACTGCGTTTCACTGTTAACTTACCGTTGTCCAGGCTCTTAAACTACGAGACACGATATCGGTATGGAACTCCTATGATCCGCAGATGGTTCTTGCGATGTAAATTTTACCGATCAGGACGAGCGGAAGCGGTCTGCAGCACGAAATAGAAACGGCGCGCCAGTATACACGAAAGCGCCAGATTTCGCAACTCACGTGCACAAAAAAATGCGTCGCTTTCATTCGATAGAGGCAAGACAGTCCACGAATTCGATGAACTGCGAACACTAGAGTGTTATACCCGTGCCACGCGGGCAGAGAAAATGGCATTTACCCCCGAATGCCTTCAGATTTATTGCCATTCACGCGGTGCCACACAACGAACGAAATGGCATTCGTCCGAATGCCATTCGCCACCAAATGCCTTCGCGAGAACTCAGTTGACTGAGAAATGCCTAGTCTCGACGACACAGCTCGCGAAGTGCGATTTACCTTAAAGTAAATAAAACAAATCATATTCAGCTAAAAATAAAACTCCCCGCCTTCTATTTGCACTAAACTTTTAAAAAAGTGCTTTGACCGTTATACGAAGATCAGGTTGAAATGGTTTCAAATTGATTCAAGTTCAATGTACTGAAGCTGACGCATGCTAACTCGTCTTTGCTCCAGAATTATTCGCTCTTGAGCGCGATGCTTTGCACGGAAACACACAAGTGCTGCCGTGAAAAAAATGAACTCTGCGAACATCTTCTGAGAGATGCGACAGGTGCGATGCGACAGGCGCCATTTTCTAATTACGCTGTGGATCTGACTAGTGTTGGCTTAGGTTGCTACGGTCGGCTGCAATGTCGTAAAACAAAGCAAGAAAGTACAACTTAGGGCAGCGTAATATGCTTATTTCTATTTTTAATGATTATATGATGTGTATGAAGCTTGTAAACGCTTGTTCATTTTTCTATTGCTATTCACCCAATGCTCACTTGGAAGGTGCTGCGATCGACATCATCAAGTCAAGTGTCATTCGCTTTGGACTTGTAGCAGCGCCGGCGAAACAAATGTCATTCGGGAACTGAAGGCCTTCGCCACCAAATGTCATTTTTTATGCCCGTGTGGCACGGGTATTAGTCTATAGTGCACGTGGAACAGAAGGATCACGGAACAAAAGGAGGATGCGTTAAATGTCCGGCTGCTAACTTCGTCGCTCGCGAGAGCGTTTCGCCCGTACCGTGTAGCGATGCGGTACGACGTCCGCGCGACAGATAGTGCGGAGAACTTCGTCCGGCGTTCGGGACACAAGATCGTGTCTTTCGCCGGGAACCCCTACGGCGCCAGAAGTCTCGGTCGGGGTCTATCGCCCACACCAGCTGACGGCGACCTCGCTCTTGTTTATAAAGCGAATTCCCTTCGCGAAAGAAGCTAGCTCTTCGCGGCGCATCGCGAAAGGCGGGAATTCTAAAAGGCGACGACCGCGCGAAGCGATAACAAGAATTAAGCGGGGCGGGCGGGAGGAGGTGGCGATATGTTTGTAGGATAAGTGAGCAGTTTTTTGAGCGAAATTCTTTTTCGAATGCCAACCGAATGCCAGCGAGATTAAGAACAAAAAAGGGGAAGAATGAAGAAAAAAACACGAGGACAGTGAGAAAGAAGTGAGGGACTTCTAGAAGGTGGAATATACCACGTCAAAACCTTGCTTGAGAAGTGAAAAGAAAACATAAAAACGAGTGCCATTTGGCCCGTTATTAAAACGTAATCGTCGCGTTTTCTGTTAAAAAACGGTGCCCGCGCACGCAGACGTGTTTGTGTTTCACTGTGGTACCATATTGTCACGCGCTCATATCATATTCACTGGTGGTGCCGCACACATGCGATGAATGCCAGAAAAAAAGAAGCGTACGCCTCCTCTCCCTTCAAACACTGAAAAGCGACCCATAGTGTGATCTTCGACTAGTATCTATAACCCTCCCCCCCCCCCCCCCCCGTTTGGAAAGTGCTTGTAAACAAAGGCTGGCCCCTTCGGCTGCTTCTCCCTCCCGACTCCCTCCTCTTTGTAACACTGAGCAAGAAGCGTTCTGAAAGATATTAGTGCTTTCCGCGAAAGGAGCAATTGAGAGGGGGGGGTGTAGCATTTATTCGATCGTTTGGCGAAGTAATTGGTATCCCTCTTTCCCGCAGCTTTACACCAATTTCTCGCCTCTCTCATTTGAGCACACGTCACCTGAGTGTAAGACATCCTCAGTACTGGAGCGACACACGAGTGGCCGGGAGGCGATGGGGAGGCGGGTGCAGAAAGAAGGCGGGGGAGGCCCATGTTTTCGCCAAGACGACTTCACGACCGGCGTGAGCGTATGGTGCCATCTCCGGGCAAATTGGTGTCGTTGGTGGTGTCATCGGTGTTCACTCGCTCGAAGGTTCTTCCTCCCTTATCGTGCCCATCCATCGCCCTTCGAAGATGGAGACAATGAACGCTTCATGGGGGCGCTTCGAGCGCGACACCTGGCTTCCTTCCCCCCTTTGCGGGCCACATCCTCAGGAGCAGCCAACTGAACGTCGCGGGTAGGCGGTATATAAAGAGCGACGCGGCGACCCAAAGACACGGCTATTGCTCTCTTGGCATCTAGTCGGAAGAGAGAACCAGCATGAACGCTCTGGTAAGTTTGTTGTGCGTCCACCCAAGCGCTCCGAGGAGTCGGCTAGCCCGACGACAACGAAGAGCCCTACGGATACCACCATCTTCGTCGACTTCGTCGTGCTGAGCCCGAGACGTCTTTTACCGGTTATGTGAGCTAGAAGGAGAGACTTATCGAACTGCCGGGTCGGCGAGGACCATGATGCTTAGCAACTCGCTGAAGTCGGATGGAATGATGGCTTCGAGGCGCGAGACAATTGAACATAACTTCCGAATCTCTCAGCTTCTTTCTCGAATAGTGCGCGTTGAGAGGGCTTCTCACATCAAGAGCGAAATGTACAAAATTGCCACAGCCAACTATAAAAATGGGGCATTCTACTAGCTCAGGAAGCTTGTACAAATTCACTCTCGCTATGGCGAGGTGGCGCAGCTGTCAGGCAGGATTACTGGTGCCATAGCATAAGAAAACCATGAATCGCTGAGCCGAAATTCAGAACACCATTTCCACCTCATCATCTCAATAATAAGCTCCGAAGTAAGAGTACATAAGAAGTTGACAACTAGACGTCCACTTAATCAATGTTTTGAAGTGGTGCTTCCCACAGTGCGGTTCTTAGAGGGCCCGTCACTTAATGCTTCATTTTTACGAAAACCGCTTTTTCGGTGTACATAATTGCGCCACGTTACTCTATATACCGTGACATACATAAAACTGATAACTGAAGCATGCGCTACCGCTGTCTTTTGCAGAAGGCTGTCGTGTTCCTCGGCCTATTGGCCACCTCCTTCGCTGGCCAGGTCGGCTATGGATATGGAGGTGTCGGATATGGAGGTCTCGGATATGGTCTCTCTTACGGCACTGGCGTCGGCCACCTGCTCGGTGGAGGTCTCGCCCTCGGCCAAGCCGTCGCCGCACCCGCCGCTGTGACCACCGCGGTCCACCACGCCCCAGCTGTCTCCTACGCAGCTGCCCCAGCCGTGGCCACCACCGTGCACCACGCTGCTCCAGCCGTGTCGTACGCCGCCGCTCCAGCTGTGTCTTACGCTGCTGCTCCAGCCGTGTCTTACGCCGCTGCTCCCGCCGTCGCCGTTGCCCGCCCAGCGGTCACCGTCGCCCGCCAGGCCTACACCGTTGCCGCTGCACCCGCTGTGAGCTACGCCCAGTATTCCGCTCCCGCCGTAGCCACCACCGTGCACCACGCTGCTCCAGCCGTCACCTATGCCGCCGCTCCGGCCGTCTCCTACGCCACTGTTGCCCGCCCAGCGGTCACCGTCGCCCGTCAGGCGTACACCGTTGCCGCCGCTCCGGCTGTGAGCTACGCTCAGTACGCCGCTCCCGCCGTGGCCACCACTGTGCACCACGCCGCCCCAGCCGTCACCTACGCTGCCGCTCCGGCCGTCGCCGTTGCCCGCCCAGCGGTCACCGTCGCCCGCCAGGCCTACACCGTTGCCGCTGCCCCAGCTGTGAGCTACGCCCAGTACTCCGCTCCCGCCGTGTCCACCACCGTACACCATGCCGCCCCGGCCGTCTCCTACGCAGCCGCTCCTGCCGTCTCCTACGCCGCCGCTCCCGCCGTTTCGTACACTGCCGTCGCCCGCCCGACCGTTGCCGTCGCTCGCCCAGCCGTCAGCTACGCTTCCTACGCCGCTCCCGCCGTCACCTACGCCCGTCCCGCTGTGGCCGCCGTCCAAGCTGCCCCCGCTGTGACCACAGTCCACGCTGCCCCAGCTGTCACCGCCGTCCATGCTGCTCCAGCCGTCGCCACCGTCCATGCTGCTCCAGCCGTCGCCACCGTCCAAGCTGCTCCAGCTGTCAGCTATGGCAGCACCTTTGGCCACGTTCTCGGAGGTGGTCTCGCTCTTGGACACGCTGTCGCTGCCCCGGCGGCCGTCTCCACCACCGTCCACCACTCCACCCCTGCTTTCGCTACAGCTCCAGTTGCCACCTACGGCGTTGGCTACGGTCATGGTCTCGGCTACGGCCTCGGATACCATGGTCTCGGCTACGGTCTGAGCAGCGGCTATGCCCTTGGCGGCTACAACTATGGCCTCGGCGGCTACACCTACGCCCTCAACAAGAAGAAGTAAATGATGAGAGAGAGGAGTTAGACGTAAGTAGACGCCTACTGAGTCACTTCACTTTAGATAATCGTCCAGTCATGCCATTTATTTTGTGCTAAAGTCATTCCTGTCTTGTGCTTTCAGGACACCGCTAGGAAGGATCACGTCAGGACCTGCTGGCAAGACCTGCACTTCAGAATATTTATGTTGGTTCTCCGTGTTCCGATAATAAAATCTTGTCAGAGTGAAAACAATGCTTACTGTTTCCTGCGTATTTCTGTCGACATGGATTGCTTTCAGGACATAACCATGCAGGTTTTGATATATCTCCGGTACTCTGTCCTACTCGCGCTACGCTACGTGGCGCTACGGCTAAAGACTATAAAACTAACTATACACCGAACCACCATGCGCCGGATAAGTTGCATCTCTCCGAATATGTCTCACGTTTTCAAGCATGCCCGCTTTGCAAAAGGGCTTGCGAGTCGGCCGTTCTTGCCAGTTCAACCATCTACACCTCCATACCTCAGATCAAACGGGAAGAGGTATCTTTTATATCTTTTGCACGATCATCACCACAGATGGTCGCAGACTTATAGCCATAAAACGCCTTTCTTCTCCTCCTTCTCATCATCATCCTGGCTATGCCTATTGCACGGTAAAGGTCTCTATCATGTTCCACAAATTAACGCGGTCCTGTCTTGCCGCGGCCCCATTGTCCCTGCAAGCTTCGCAATCTCATCGGCCATTCTAACCTTCTGCCTGCCCTCCATGCGCTTTCGTTTTCTCGGAATCCACTCTGTTTTTCTCGCGCTACACACCCACGCCACCTGCTCTCACACGGACTGCATACGGAGAGAACCACATCTTACACGATACCAAGTCATCCATTCAACGAGGAACGCCACTCTGAAAGAAATGATCAATTAAGAGTCCAACTTAAGCCTATAGGCCGTGCTGGATGCATGAATGTTCGCTCGCCAGCCTATAACACAAGCTGCTCGTTGTGGCTGTGATGCTGCCGAAGTTATTAGGTGTCACTGGTCTTGATGACAGGGAAACCAACAAGTCAACAAGGGGTTCTGGCAGGGCGATCTTTCCGAATGCTTTGATCACTACAGCACGAGGTCATCGAACTGCGGCGGACCTTACACACTGACACCACTTTGACTAGCCATGCAAAACATCCATCCACTTTTGGGAATGTTGTGTAAGAAAACACTGTGGACCATGGAGGGATGTTCGAAATGTTCCACACTGGACACGTACCGAGACAAAGATTATACTTGAAAATGCGTGTCAGCTAGAGCTGAAGCGATGAACAAATTGAGTGGTTTTGCTTGACGACATAGCAATTTTCAATGTTAACTCTGCCGGAATCTGCGTGGAAACAGGCCTCTGTGGTATTATAAGCCGGTAAACCACTTATAATTAAATCAGCTAGCCAATGAAGCAATCAGACTACCAACTATTGGATCAAATTATTCCATCACGCAGTGAGGACACTGTAGCATTTTGTAAAGATAAAAACAGGGCTAGGATGTTTACAGTTGTCTGCGGCCTCGAATACGGTTAAATAGGGCCAAATAAGATACAACACCAGCTCGCAATAAACTAAAGAGCTTCCATCATTCCTCTGGTCGAATCAGATAACCCGACGACAATCGGAGCTCAGGTGGTGAACTGATTACACTTGTTACGAGCAATGCCAAGCGCTATCCACCATAAGGAGTTTTATAAATATACACTAGAGGAAACTCTGGCGCTAGTGTCTACGAGAGCTTGCAGCGAATAGCGCTCCAGCGAGCATGGCAATTACGGGTATGGCATGAATTTGTCTAGCCTTCGTACTTTACGTTCCCTCTGGCTTCGCGTTTCTTGAAGCTGCTTTGTCACGAAAGAACAACCAGCAAACGTTGGGCAGTTATGCTACACCACCTTTACCTTTTAGGATCACCATTTCAAATCGGTTCACGAAATAATAGAAAAAACAATTCGTTCTTTCTTTCGAAACACAAACCAAGACACAGCAATAAACGAAGCCACATGTGCGTTCGCCACCCGCAAGAACGAATTCTAGACAAGTCCATGACCATGTCATACCCCTCATCCCCAAAGTCGCTGAACGATTTCAGCGCCACTCTACCCTCTGATTAATTTTAGGAAACTCTATGTTATCGACGGCTTTTATTACATCCTGTTTTCGCAAGCCCAGGGATAATAAGTGAGCGAGCAGCGGGGGTGAAAGAAGCGCCGGATATAAATATACAGAGGCCCATATAATAACAAACCAGCAACGGGGAGGATTTGGTAAGCTGATGAAGTTTGCCATTAGAGAAACAGCGATTGATAATTAGGCCCACCACAGGAGAGCTGTGTCGGTGTCGTAGGAAAGGGAGTCGCACCATCTTCATCTTAAATCTACGTTGTACTGGGACAAGGCCGCGAGAATGAATCGAAAGACCATTTGAAAGGAGCGCTGTACATTTACGTTCGCTACACATGATCGAAAACGACCGATAAGGGATTGCGGCCGACGCCGACGGAATCGGAGGCGACTCGAGGGTTGTTGCAGTCAAAAGTTATGCCTATAGGCGCAGCGGGAGGTTCCCTGCCATATAACATCCGTGATGACTTCTTGACGCTTTTTTGAACTAGCTTTAGGTTTTGAAAAGCTCTGGTTTTCGGAAACTGAGCTTACCTAACTTATAATTAACCGTACGTGGGACCCAAATTATTTAGCCCCTCCTATGATGCCACCTATTCAAATGTTACACGCCAAACGCAGAGATTGACTTTATGGACTATTCATTGGTGGTTTGAATAATCTTCCAAGGCTTAGAGATAACCATGAATAACGCTTTGAGAGTCAGCTGGGCACATGCGGCTCCATTTTCATCCTGCTTAAAATTACTTCCCCACCTATTTCGTCGAAATTAACTCAACACGAAGCTGTTGCTACCTTACCTATAATTATACGTAAGGTGCGAGGATAATTCTTTTATGTGCACTGTCGAAAGGTGGCGGCAGCACTGTAATGACGTAAAATGTGGCCACTTTTTTTTTTTCGGGAAAGTCTCCGGATTTTCTTCTGCCTCAGAAAGAAAAAAGACGAAAAAAAGTCACGTAGGGCTTTGTGATTTTGCCTAGCACGACTCGAATATAAAGAGTTTTCTATCGGTACACTAGAGGAAACTCTGGCGCTAGTGTCTATAAGAGCTGCAACGCATGGTGCTTCAGTCCGCATGGGAATCATGGGCGACACACGGATTTGTCCGAACTCCGTTCTTTCTGCCCCGTCTAGCTATACGCGTGGTCTGGCGCCGTTTTGGCGCAAGACGAAAATGAGCAGACGCTCAGCAACATTTGGGCACACCGATTCCAATCGCTTGGTCCACTGCGATTCAATCTTTCATTCAAAACGGACACGAAAACACGACAATAAACGAAGCCACAAGTGTGTCCGCAAACGTAAGCACGAAGACTATAGGCAAGTCCGTGTACTGCCCATCATTCTCGAGATGGCTCAACGATCGCAGCGCCAGAGTTTCCTCTAATTTTGGGACACGAAAAGGACTCGAAAGTGAGTGCCGTATTCGTTTCCTTCTCAGTCGAAATATTCATTATTCCCTGCACCCCTCCGAAAACACTCTGCACAATATCACCTGAGTCTCCAGTGAGCCTTCAGAAGACCCGAGGAACTGCCATTCCTTCATGAATAGATCGCAGGAGCGTGGTCTCCAAGAGCATCAGCGCTGAAAGTCAAGCGAGCCATCCAGCTGTTCTTGAAGGCGACATCACAGAGCGACCGCCTGGGAAATCCTGCACTGTGTGTGTGTGTGTACAATGCGCTTCTCTTTCCCTCTCTCATACTCCCTCATTACCCTTTCCCCACGCGTAAGGTAGCAAACTGGAAGTATTCTGGTCAACCCATCTGCCTTTCCTATATTCTTTCTCTCTCTCTTCTGCATCTCACCCGGTTTCGCACTGCTTTCGCGATAAGCCCGCCTTTCGCCAAGCCACGACGTCCACCACGTGACGGTTTGATAGCGTCACAGCATGATTGTGACGTCACAACGCCACAAATCTTGGCCATATGACACATGATGGCATCAAAAGATCGATTACGTCTTCCCGTGATGATATTTTTCGTCTCTCGTGTGCACGCCGACGCCATGAGATACCGGAAGTCAATTTCGTGTTCGATGGCGCATATAAAATATAGATAGACATAGATGTACTTCATTTAAACATAACACATATATAAGCTATCAGGCTTGCGTTAAAAAAAATCTTGAGATTCAAAATGGTGCATAAGTTGTTTTTTTTCTCTTTCCAGTAGACAAAAAGCACACCTCTCAATAATTTTTGATTTTTTGTAATCCCCGCTAGAATCCACGTGGCGAAGGCTATCTTGGCAGTCCCAAAACTTGGCTTTTTGCATGCTTTCACCTCTGAACAGGAAACGATGCGATGGCCACGCATGAAATATGGCACACTTGGTCATTTGTGTCACACTGCAAGAACCAAATAACGTACAAGAATCACTTATCATGTGCCCTACGATCGAGTCGACCAACGCTCGTAGGCGAATGCAGGAGCCAAGATATAGAGATGCAAAGGCCAGGCAAGTGGTGCATCAACGACCGAAAGGCTAGCGGCGACAGCCCGAGAAAACACTGAAATTCACTAGATTATGCATCGTGTTAAGTGTCACATCTATCAGTATTTCATTCACACAAAATTTGAGTTTTTATATATATTTTATTTGTATACTAATGTAGCCCACATAAACCAACTGGGCATTATTGTTTGTGGGGGGGGGGGGGGGGTCAAAAGAAGAAAAAAAAAACGACAGTCGTACAGTCAAAATAATGAAGCATGTTCGCGCAGCTGTGTCTGCGCATTCACGGAAAGCACACATCTAGTATGAAGAATCAAGTCCTTGTGCGGCAACGTCGAAAACACAAGCACTCAACTTATTTCATTGATTTGATATGTGGGGTTTAACGTCCCAAAACCACCATATGATTATGAGAGACGCCGTAGTGGAGGGCTCCGAAAATTTCGACCACCTGGGGTTCTTTCACGTGCACCAAAATCTCATCTTAATCCATTCATTAAGAGTAGGAGGAGAAAAAAAAAATCACAGCCTATTCACGGAGTGAATGATGATTGGTGGGACGAAGCGCTCGTCAGTGCGTCCGTCTGTCCATTAGTTCTTGCTGGGATTCAGCAAAAAAACACCAGTGCGCCAGCTTATCTTAAGGACTTGTTTCGTACGATAATTCCTATGTGATACGTAGCCATGTGCTCATAAGGCATACGAGTCTTATCACAATAAATTCAAGAAAAAAAACTTTATTGCCAAGAATCTCCTGCTCTGCTCAAGTCTCCAACGCAAGAGTTGAATGCGAGAGCGATCTCCTGCCCCGATAGTGCGTACTTTAATAACTTAGTGCATACTATATTTTTTACGGTGTTACTCGAAAAGTCTAAATTGTGGATTACTACAAAGTGATCGATAAAGTTCGAAGCGGCTTGCGTCACTGAAGCTTTCAGATATGGCTGCGCGCTTTATTGAACTTTATCTGTTCCAACATACCATCGTTTGGGATGCTGAGAGCCGGGGTCAGAAAGCCTCTTCACGGGCTCGACTAGGACCACGACCTCGAACAAATGCAATGAGTAGCCTGCTTTAAACAAGGGGCGATCATAAGCGTGAAATGTTTTCGTATTTGCTATGCACTCGCTACGTGGTCTTAAGGACATACGCGCAGTAACGCGTGTGCCTTTGGTAATGGGTGGCCGGCTTTAAACTACGAAGTCGTCTTGGTAATCACGTGTTATGACACCCGTTGGGAATTAGCACTTGTGCCACGCAACATTACCAGGGGGCCGAAATTCCCTGTACCTCCCATGTATTCGCTCTGGGCAGCGGCAGCACCGATTTTACCACTGGCGGTTGCCGGCCATCCTACTAGACTTAAATCAACGACAGCAAATGTTTTTCCTGACGTCACTCGTGACGTCTAGAAACAGAAAGAAAGGACGAAAAATTGAGAGAAGGAGGGTTGCCACGGAAGCCCTCCTTTCCCACTTCGCAGGCAAGCGGAATGTGCTCGTGCCTTCTTGCAGGTCTGCTGGCTTCTTGGGCGATGCGGCCATTTCGTAAAATATTTGTATTTTTTTAAAGACGGTAGTCTTTCTTGGGGACCTTCGACGGAAAAATTTTGGTCTGTTTGTTTATTTGTCTGTTTGTCCGCCCTAACGATACCTCAAGCGGCACCAAATGACCAACCCCATCCGCAGCGCCCACCAATATTGCTGAAGGTTTAGCGTTCATAGTTGTGCGATTGTCAATTTAAAAAAAAAAGCAAATATTGCGCCTATCTGAGGCGCCATAACGACATATCTATGTTTTGTTTGTCTGCCTTTATACTAGAAGAGGCACACACAAGTAACTCTAAGGACTGTAGCGTTTAACGCGCTGCGCTGACAGTGCAACGCGATGTTCAAGGAGGTGTTTCCAACGCTTTGCTAAGACGACACGGCGGTGGCACCTGTCCGTCGCTTTGCATTCTACACCTTATCACCACCGTGACCGGCGCGCATTTTTCTCCGCGGTCACGCATGCCGTCGTCGTTTTCGAAGATAACTGCCAGATGGCGCTCGTGTTTAACGTGCCTACATAGAGTTTCCCAAAATTCACTAGAGGGCACTCTGGCGCTGCGATCAATCAGCGACCATGGGAATAATGGGTAGTACACACATTTGCCTAGTCTTCGTACTTGCGGGTGGCGAATCATACTTGCGGCTTCGTTTATTGCTGTGTTTCGGTTTTGTTTTGAAAAAAAAAGAAACGAACCCTTTTGAGCTTAGTGACTTGATTCGATATGGTAAGCCTAAAAGAATAAGGTTGTGAAGCGCAAACGGTGAACATTTGCTAATTTATGTTTCGTGAAAAAAAAAAACAGTTCCAAGCCACACGAACACACACGGAGCCAGAAGCAGGCCGGAAGTACGAAAATTAGACAAATGTGTGTACTACCCATCATTCCCATGCTCGCTGAAGCGCTGTGTGTTGCAACTCCCATAGACAGTAGCGCCAGAATTCCCTCTAGTAAGTATTGTGGGAAACTCTATGCGTGCCTAGATGCGCTTGTTCGCCTCCGTTACACGCTCAAGGCACTCTAACGCAGCGCCTTCAGAATACCATTCGCCGATTTTCTTGCGCAGAACATTAAGTAAACGTTCTGTTCACTCTCTCCAGACGCAAGACTATCGTCTTTCGACGACATTTACAGTGTAACATGTAGATTCGGGCCAATTTTTTTAGTTTTGATTTCGTTCGTGTTTTCTGAAGAGGCGAAGGTTAAGCTCACCGATCTCTCAGTAAGACGAAACTCAATCGGCGCAAATAAAATGAACATTTTATCGCACGTTTTGTATAAAATATAGGCATACACGTATTGTGAAAGTGTGAATCTATAACGGCAGCTTTAACTTACAGCTGACATACGGACATAATGCGCAAACGCTGAATCGAAAATATCTGAAGCAGTGCGAAAACTATAAACAATCGCGAGTAGCATGCACACGTTGTATTTGACTTAATCACATTTGTTATGACGATGGGCATAGTTTTCTTAGAGAACTTGAGTACCTCTCGACTGAAGTTCAGAGACACGAAGAGGCTTGAATCGGTCAGAAGTTTTTCGAGAAAGAACATCGCTGGAAGATGACTTCGAGTGCTCACCCGTTGAATTCGAATTCTCACCCGTTGCCTTTAGAAAACGCTGAAATATCTTTGCGGAACAAAAGAGAAATCTCCGGTCTAACACACCACCGAGCCGCGTAAACCATGTGTGGCCCGGTTAAGCAATTTTCGACGAATGCATGGTTGACTTGTCCAGCGCAGCTCACTGCGGCTTCCGTTCTCTGCCCGCTACAACTTGCTGTCTTTTATCTTTCCCGTAGTTGAGATGCAAACCATGCGAGATAACTGAGTGCGATCAGACTTCTAATATCGCTGAGCAAGGGGCGAGAAAGAGCGTATGCAAGTGCTACGAACGCAATCACTTACCGCGCTTTGACTGATTCAAAATTCACTAAATAAGCAATAAGAAAATACATATAGACAAAAGAGATGTTTTTTACAGGGGCATCGAATTTTTTCATTAGCAAAAAGTTGCGAAAGTGAATAAGGGCACGAGAAATCGTCCACTACACTCTCCTCCTTTCCGCTGGCCAAAGTACACGAGTACACGTGAGAGATGAGAGCCGCCGCGCCCTCATTGCACCATCTTGCTGATAATGCTGACAACACGATAGTCCCCCCCCCCCCCCCCGAGTTGCCCGCCAACAGCGGTAAGCGGTAGATATAAATAGCTTGCCGTTTGAACGCTCAAGGAGGTACCACTTGGCGGCTCAGCGGTTAACTCCTCGCATTCACGACGCGGAGGTTCCACGTTCGATTCCGCGCGCCGGACTCTTTTTTTCCGGACTTTTCATTGCTTCCTTGTGTTTTCATATATACAGATACGTATACATATACGGCGCATGACATCGACACCGGCGGCGAAATCCAGCCGAGAGTGTCCATGCAATCGCAATCAAAATACGAACGTTAACATCAACCTCACTCCGTTCAACCGGATCTTAGGATCTGCGGCAACCGCTACGAGCGTGTATGTGCCTTGAAACCGAAACTATAGAGCTGAGTTTCCGGGGCCGAATATTACTGCGACATGTCATGTTGTATTATGAAGCCTCTTCACACAGGGCGCGTGTGTTTGTAAAGCGTGGACGTTATTTTGACTGAATTTCCCAGCAGGAAGTTACTTCAACTATGTTTCCACGCAGAGTACTTTGTGCGCCACGTATATTAGTAATCCTCATTTGTAATAAATTCCGTGTAAGACAAAAAAAAAAAGACACGTGGTAGAACACCTGCCTGCCACAGCCTGGGTTCGATCTTCACTGGAACTAGTATATTTTTATTATTTATTTTATTTGTTCCTTTCTCGATGTTTCGGTCACGTACAAGGTGATGATCGTTCGCTCACACCTAACGATGCAAACGCCGACAGCGTAATTTCTACGAACGAGCTATTTAACGCTGTCAATAAAAAGAAAAAAAATACGAGCTGCAGAGTAAGTAGCGCATGTAAGAAGCGTGGAGGAAATGAGAAGAAAGTCATGGTCCCGTCTTTAAATCGGAAAAGGGTTTAGGGACCTTAGGGTGGATAGTGGCTCGAAAATTTTCAGCTGCCGCTTTTTTTTTAGTTAAACAAAAGACCAAGCCATCAAGGGCCCAGAAAATGTAAATGTACTGCTAGGCATGCAGTGCACCCTGAAAAAGTAATTACAGTGTGTTTCTGAAAGCCAGGTTCGGTTCCTAGTGAACCCTGACGTCACAACACGATACGAACTTCTCGACAAGGGCTTGTGGAAGATGTCGTCTCGCTTCCATGGTCGCTCGGCAACGTGGTTCCATCGCTGACACACAAGCGGTCATTTTGAACGTTTTGGTGACGCACAAGCGGCCATTTTGGAAGTTTTGGAGCCTGACGCGATCACAACCAGCCAGACTGTTGTGTGAAGCCACCAGAATTAGTACTGTAGCCTGAAGTCAAACTATTGTCGATGTTGGTAGGCAAGCCACGAGAAAATTGGCTTTAATATCCAAATCAAGTGTCTTATCAGGATTTAATGAGTGCCACCCGTGCATACTCACAATTGCTCAGAGCCGCCTTATATGCTTGGTGATTTGTATGGCTGCGTAAACACACATCCTAAAAATGGTGTCAGCATCCCTTGAAGTTCGCAGCGATATATCATTACTACATCGTGACAGGCACGGTATAAAAAAAAGGGGAAAAGTTCAACGAAGGCCATCCAGAAGACAATATCCGGTTGGAAACCTGTAACGAAAAGAGGCTTCTTCACTTTATGCTAATCTCTCGCCCTTGTCGACTTGAAGCAAGGCGCTCGATAGCCTTCTAGACTTAGTTCTATACAGTTGCCGTTATTGTTAATTCTAATCACAAACACGCACTCTCAGAAACACTTCACGCGCAAGGCGCGCGCTTTACTGCCCGCGATGATTCAACGGAGAATTGGTGGTTGTCCGAGATTCGCTTCCTGTTACAGCGACCCCGGAGTCTCAGAGGCGCGGTGGGGTCACGACCACTAATGAATAATGATGTCAAGTAAAGTGCACGCGGGAACAATTACGAAATAGTGCGAACATGTATTTAGCATACGACTATTCTCTGATAAAGAAAACTGGTAGATCCCGCACACTGTGGGAACTGTTTTCGTGCAAAGCAGACAACGAAGGGCTCCCTACGCTGCATTTTGTTTTCTCTTTTCAGCATCAAGCGAAGTGTTACGAGGTAAATCGATGTGTTTTTGTAAATGGAGTTGATACTTGAGGGAACGTCGTGGACTAACCAGGCACATCGGCTAGACTAGCGTTCAATGGGTTACATTTGGTCGCAATCCACGTCAGCTCTGACGTCAGATAGCAGACGTTGATTTTATCGAAACAAAGTGAACTCTACGGTGAATATGAATATTATACGTATCACTCCTTAGCGAACTCCTCCTAGGTCGAGAAACACTACATAATGTAGCTCGCTGAGTCACAGCAGTGCAAATGTAACATTTATTGAAGTGTCAAAAAAACTGCAGTCAGCAGTTTAGCCCCAAACAACGTTAACCCGACATGATGATCATTTCATCGAACGTTCGCAATGTTTGTTACGTTGTTTTCGAATTAAATAATAATGACTGATAAGTGAGGTTTAACGTCCAACAACCACCATATAATTATGAGAGACGCCGTAGTGGAAAACTCCAGGTATTTCGATCACCTCGGGTTCATTATCCGATCACACGGCCCTACAGCATTTCCGCCTCCATCGGAAACGCAGCCGCCACAGCCGGGATTCGATCCCGCGACCTGCGGGTCAGCAGCCGAGTACCTTAGCCACTAGACCACCGCAGCGGGGTATCTCATCATTCGAATAATCGTGATTAAATCATCATTCGGAAAATTGAAGAGTAAGATTTTACTCGCACGATGTTTGAGTTTTCGTACTGTATACTGTTATAAAGTCAGCGCCAGCCTTTTTCGAACTAGTGCTGCATTCGACGTGCCGAAAGGGGGTCGATCCCTTTCATAAAACTGGAGCGAAGGCTGCCTTCTCACCCCATACTTCTGCCTCATTTACGCCTCGCTATTATGTCCTTTGAGGAAATACTGGCCGAGGAGCCGGTCACGAGAAATCCTTGGAGCACAAGTTGTCGTTGGAGCCATTGTTTCGACAAGTGGGCACGCCTTTCTCAAGGCTCTAGCGACACCCCGTATTCCAAACACTTCACGAAAAGACTTCGAACACATCGCTTTAAAATTCTTTCTTTCGCTGAACTTCCACCTGATGTGCAATGCCGATGTTCTGCGTAGCTGAGATCGAACATCTAGAAATTGGTGCTTGTATTTCGATTTCTGCTAAATAGCTGTATAATAACAAGAATTTATCCTCACTTCCCCAATTGCAAATTTTACTGTACAGTAACTAAAACGTACATCAGATATCTGGCCAATTTGTCTGCGTAACTATTGCTCATATTAATGCCGATCTAGCCACATAGCCAACCTGCAACAACGAAAGGTTCCTTTATAAAACCGTGCGAATTGTTTTAAAGGGGTACTGACACCTTTTTCTTCAACTGCGAGTTTACTCTTCCATACACATCTTCGGTATACAGAGACTGCTTTGAAGTGTGACACTCAGCAAATGCTGATAAGATAGATAACTTATTTTGATATTAAAGAAAATTTCCACGCGGCGCACCTACTAACATCGAAACTAACTTGTCGTCAGCGTACAGTACTAATCCTGGTGACTTCCCGCAGCAGTCTAATTGTGATGACGTCAAACACCAAAACACACACAAAAAATGGCATCTTGCGCGTCACGTTTTCGATCTTCTGCTCGCGCCGTGTGGTCGGGCGGTGACTGTCATCCACAGTACCAGTGAAGCGAGCTAGCATAGTCTGTAATAGTGTTACGTGCACGCGAATAGAAGATATACGCTTACCAGACGGCAAAGAAATCGTTTGATTTCTAAATGGTCGTCAAAGCGCCAATATTTCGCTCGGTGAAGTCTTGAACCAGTGAAACGGGGCACAATAGGTGCATGTCACAGTGATTCTCGTCCTGTCCGGTGACGTGACATGCGTGGACAGATTTCGTGCGCCGCAGCCGAGGAGGCGACTGGACGCCATCCAAGCGGAGTTTTCTCTGTTCGCAGCCCTTCTTTCCGGATGAGTACATTTAGAACATGCAGTTGCTGACCGACTTCAGATTGTCGACATTGTGCCCTCCCTGCCAGGAAAGTTGCAACACGTGCGGCGCGCAGCAGATGATCGAAGAAGCGACGTGCAGACGAGAATACGTCACGAGAACTTGCACGTGCGCATACTACCGCGTGGTGGCGTTGCTCCTACGATGTCGTGACGTCAGGGTACAGTAGGAACCGAAACTAGATTTGAAAAATATGCTGTAATCAATTTTTCAGCGTGCTCTAACACTTAACGGTGCATTTCACATGCTATCGGGGGCTTGGACTATATCATTTGACGCAACAAAACGATAAGTGAAACATTCCGTGTCAGTACCACTTTAAGGTGCTTCGCACGTGGAAGTTGCCCAGCATATCCTATCGCAATTATGATGACGTCATGTGCGGGAATGCACGTCTTCCGAAACCTGCGACGCGGAATGCAAGACGCATATTTTCTCTTTACACGCATGTATGCTTTCAAAATACCCCACCAATACAACGACGTTTCTTTTCTGATCGTGCAGATTATGCAAACGAGATGTTCCCTCACAAGGCAACTGGCTATACAGTCCTACTTGCTTGGTCGTTCCGACCTACACTATACGGGATGGGGCTATTTTATAACGACTATGCGCACACCTACTTGACGAAGTACTCCCGGAAAACGTAACCCAGAAAAAAACCCTTTTTTCATTCCTTTGGGCTCGTGAAAGTGCTCTACGCCATCGCACACGGCCTCGGAAAGTATGCCAACACCGGTTTCGCACAAATCCGTTGGTGTACATTCACAAACGCGTCCCATACCAACGAACGACTTCTTGGCTCGCATAAAGATGACTAAACCAGATGCGGCTGTCACAGCTTTAAACATTACGTACCGCGAAACTTCCGTGATTGTCACGCTCGTGAAAGTGCGAAATACCAGAAGCAAGCGTGGCATCCCTCCTTCATTTATACTCTTCTCAGACCGCGAGGTGGCGGCACCTTCACGCCGTTTCCTCCTCCTCTTCTTATTCGTCTGGATGTACCCGATCGCGCGACCCGCGCCACCTATCCTCTGCTTCCATTTTTTTGTCCATACTCTTTGGTATGAACGGTTCCGCGATCTTGCGCATAGTCTGGAGGATTATCTAATGCTGCGGCTTATCCATTACACGTTCTAATCGGCGGCCCCCTTTTTGTGAACTCCGAGACACCAAAACGAAAAAAACAACGTCAATGCATCTGCACGTCTTCCTGTGAATTTCGCATTCATGCACGACTTGTGCAGCTTCGAACACGTACTTGGTCTCGATAAGGAAAGATGCTGGTGGTTTCTTTCTTTTTGCACCTCGGTATATGACGAGCGTGCTGCAATGGTGTAGCAGTTACACTCCTGTTTCCGGGCACGTGCAGTATGGGGGAGAGGCGTAACGTATCGGCTGAATTGCGCAAGGATTCCGCAGACCAATGTTGCGCAACAACCGACAAGGATAAAGTAAAAAAAAATAATCTGAGTTTCCGTCGAGGAAGTAAATGGTGTAAAGAGAGACTACTGCGGGCCTTCGGGGTGCTCGATAAGACAACCACTATGTGAATCAAGCCACTAATAAAGACCAAGATACTGAGTATACAGGCTTATTGCAAACCATCTTACTTTCAGTTCTTACCCTCGAGCTCGTAGTTTACCTAGGTTTCGGCAAAACAGCCAACCTTGATCGTCTACGCTGTTTTATATAAGCACTAGAACCCGCATATAACGAATTTGTTGTTTACGTCTAACAGTTGTGATAATTTATTTCATATATCGAATCACAAATGTATAGAACTCTCATACCCTGGGACCTCCTTAGTGCCTGCATAACCGGAATCAACTGTATTTCACCACTAGCGTGAATTCCAAGTTCTGTGGAGGAAAGGGGGCAAGACGATGATGTCTGTTTTTTTTTTTTGCGTCACACGTAATGGCGCCAACGGTAAATTTTCGCGTTTAATGAAACATCCAAAACTCTCACCCTGATAACTTGGTGTTGATGTCATAATGAATGCACTGAACTTGAATTGTACTTGAGGGTACACTACAGTGCCTCAGCAATGTCGGTGGGGCGAAAACACCGTATTAGAAACGGTGAAGGGAACTAACTTCATTTGCGTAATACGATCCCCATGGGCGGTCCGTTTCAAAGTGTGCGCTCTTCAGACGCCGACCCAGAACAACCGTAATCTGTCCTACTTTCGGCGCTCACCGGTATCTATACCAATGGCAATAAAAGATCGAAAAAGCATTAGGCAGCCAAACTTACTGCCTCTCTCAGTGGCAACATTGGCGAAGAATGTATCACAACTACTACCTTCCAGCAATTAAACTTGACTGAACGCTGAAGTAACGCTCAACTTACAACTGGTTTCTTCTCTTATCACTGGACACCCTTCTCTCCCGGCACGCTTTTGGAAACGGTCGCGATAGTATCAGCCCCTATACCACTTCTCCGTTTGAAGGCCCGCAACGCAAGTATCGTGTCGCTCCTCTTGCATGTCGCACCAGTCACCCACCCCTTGGAGCGCTCTATCCGCACAACTTAAAAGAGCCCACCCGGTTAAACAAAGGAAGGCACTTCCAGAAAAAGAACCGAAGCGATCCACCAAAGCTGGAAGTAGCCTCTCATAAGAGAGAGATGGAAGAAAGTGTTACAGAAAAAAAGCACTTGGTGGGAACGTTTAACGGTCTAAAGTTAACTTCCTTCTTCATGAAAGCGACCGAAACAGTCTCCACGCGAAGCATCGCTGAGCGATCGTGAACGGGATCAATATCAAGACCGGAAGAAAAAAAAGAAAGGGAAAGAGACAGCGAGGGAAAGAAGGAAGAAGCTGGTCGACCTTCAACGCTTTCGAAAGGATCGCCGCTATAGAGACCGCGCGGAGTACGTGACATAAATTTCACCCCACCTTAAACGGAGTGCTCACAGACACTGCTCGAGGAGGGATGTGAAGTGGTTGGGGACAATGACAAGGCGACACCATAGCGACCACTGCACAAGCAAGTCAACGTCCCACCCCTTTTTAACTGCTGCGGCCACGTAATTAGTTGACCACACACGTGATATTTTCTTGATTAACTATAATAATAATTGTTGGAGTTTTACGTAACGTTAGAATGTTGAGAGATGCCGTACTGAAAGGGTCCAGCAATTTTGACCGTCTGACGTTCGTGCACCTAAATTCAAAATTCTACCTTCATTGCGGCAACCGAGACCGGGATTCGATCCCGCAACCTTCGGTTCCGCCATCAATCACCATAAACCCTAGACTATTGGAAGTATTATCCAGACAGAAGCTGCCCGGATAATACTTAATAGAGCGTAACCCCTATGGGTGCTGGCAAGAGGGCGGGCAAAAGGGGCACTTGCCCCCATTGAAGCCGCACAAGCCCTTGCCCCTTACCCAAGTGACACCAGGGCTGTCTCACTACCCAGTCACGTTCAAGATGGTTTTGCAGCCCCCAAAACGAAACCCTGCCGACGCCCATGATTACACCTACTTACGCAGTTACGTTTCAGCAAGTGCCTATACAGAAAGCATTACTACGGCCGTACACTACATAACTGCGAAACAGTGCGTACGGCACTACGAACACTGGTTGAGGAACCTAACGATTTCGTGCAATGCGTAAGTCACGAAGCACGGCAAGGGTGATCCATGCGAGCGATACAAAATATACTTACTAATGGCCAAACTATAGAATCAGACAAATAATCACGCTCACAGAGCTAAACTTTCAGAAATGCACTAAAATATATCTTGTCGGGTGAACGCGCACCTTGCGTTTACTGCACTTCATCGGGAAACGTGGCTGATTCTAAAGCTGTTGAAGATTGTCAACGGATTGATGGATGAACTTTATTGGGTCCTTCGGGACGTGCTTTAGCACGTTGCAGGTCGCTCCCACGTCGGAACAGAAAGACCAAGTCACTCTGCTGCGTCGCAGGTCCGGTGGTACCGAAAAGGCGGGAAGGAAGTTGTTAAGGTGGCACTTATGAGACAGAGGCGGCAAAATCTCGTAATCCCAACAAGCGTATTTCCGTTTCCGCCTCAACAAAGAGACAAGGAACTTTGTCGATTTTTCTAGAAGGCTCACCCGCCACCTTTTCCGAAAGGCGTTGAAGTCTTTTTTCCTTTTCGAGAAATAAAGTGTAGACCTCCGGCTGCGACCATTTCGTCAGCGGGGAGGTCTAAATTTGGAGCTCCTGCAACACGAAAGAAATTCTAATTGTTAGTCCTTTTGAAATGAAGATCGATAGTGATCGGGAAATAGATAAAAAAAACGATGCTGGAAACAACCACGTAATGAAACTGCGAACTATTTTCAGTCTGTTGCGGCTTGGCCGAGAAAGTCTGTTGATAACGACGAATGCGCAAGCTTCCTCAATTGTAAACGGAAACGAGTCTGGCACCTGACTGGGGTCGCAAAGTCGCTAATTCGTTCTTCGCACTTAGCTTCTTTCGCCTTTTGCCCGTCGTGTAGGCGGAAAATAACTCGGTTTTCCCGGCAATTCGTGTTATATTGGGCGAAAGCATAATCGTATAAATTTAGTAGCCTCTAAGTTATCCGTACCGTCTTCGAGCGAGATTGTAAACAGACAATGAGATCGGTTCCTGCGAAGCCCACATTAGAGTTTCCTTCGTTTCGGAAGACGTGCGGGCGTACATAGAGCACGCCATAAAACTCCAAAAAGTGTGGTGATGTTCACGGAGACATGCTGTCTGCAGGGCGGCGCAGTGAAGCTCACCCACTCAACAATCAAAGACACAACAGACTCTGCACAAGCTGACCGCCGGTAGCAGAGGTGTTCATTTTTTCTGGCTTAGTAGCCCGGGCATGATTCGCTCTGCGAACGCCCAGACGCCGTAGTGGAGGACTCTGGAAATGTCGACTACCTGGGGTTCTTTAACCTAGATCTGAGTACACGGCCCTCAAACATTTTCGCTTCCATCGAAAACACAGCCGCCGCAGCTGGGATTTGATCCCTCGACCTTCGGGTCAGCAGCCTAGTACTTTAGCCACTAGACCACCGCGGCGGGGCTGTTCAACCAAACTTGCAGTACTGAAAACAAAAAGAGATTGGCCCCGTATCTGCATGTTACACTGCAGATGTTGTCGAAAGACGACAGTCTTGCGTCTGGAGAGAGTGGACAAATCACTAGACCACCACGGCGGGGCAGGTGGAGATATTTGTTGTTATGGCATCAATCACGAAGAACACGAGTTCTTGATGGCGTACGTGGTTTGGCAGACTACGTAATGCATATGCCACGTGATCGATATTGAATTCAAACAGTACGGGCCAGTACGCAACAGACTGCAGAGGGGAGAAACGAGAACGCAGACACACCCTCACCCTTTTTTTCTCTCTCTCTAGTCATTGTTCCGTACGACGCCCCACTTTTTGCATTCGCAATGAACCGTTACCAACTCTAAATCAACTTGCCATACGTTTCGGGCTGGCGCGATTCCAAAGGCGGCTATAAGGATTCCAGGGAAGCATGTACAAAATACGCATACAATACGTTGGTGCCCCGCGTGTACAAAATACGCTTGCAATACGCTGCCTAAAGCATATACAAAATACGCATGCAATACGTTGGTGCCCCGCGTGTACAAAATACGCTTGCAATACGCTGCCTAAAGCATATACAAAGTACGCATGCAATACGTTGTCCTCAAGTTCCGCGTGCGCGGGACTTGAGGACAACGAAAAGGCCGCCTGTCTTGCTCACTAAATTAGCATCCGAGCACCGGTCGCAACCCTCGAGGATCCCCCAACCAACTGCTCTACGCGGCATCAGCTAAAACCAAATAGGAGAACGACAAAAATAGAGTGATCCCCACTTGGGTCGTACCGGAGAACAAGCGCGACATTGGCGTGGAGTACAAACCAACACGTATACGATCACTTACAAAAAAGCCACCACATAAATCCCACAATACACGCGCGCAGCCGTCCGTGGTGTGGCGAACGGCCGACTCTAGCCCGCATTGCGTGAGAATGCCAGTCACAATCCCAAAACGTTAAGAACTCAGCCGAGGCTGTGGGAGGCCTGGCTTCCTAGCAAGGATCGCGAAAGCCAGCTGGTTTTGCTCGACCAAGCCCAGTGAGCCACAAAGGCCAGTGGAGCCTTTGGACTGAGGACTCCACCCACTTGTCCAGAAACCTTTTAGCGAATAAATATACAGTTTTTTCCGCCATCAACTGTTCTAAAATGGCTGTTTTGTTACAGATGATTGATGTTCGTTTAGCATAAAACAATGCGTGCTGAACATGTGTATGTTTTGTCGTCATTTCCGTGACAAAAATACGACACTGAAGGACCCCGGTACAAGACACTTTGGATTTAAAAATTAAGGCAAATTCTCACTAGTAGTGTCATACCTGAAGCAAGGAAGAAGGTTGTCTGCCTTTGTTAATTTTCAGTTTTGTCTTTCTTTCTTCCCATGTTTCTTTTTTGTATTTTCCTGTTTACCTGTCTCCTTTTTTCTCTATATACTTCTGGAAATGTGTATTTTTTTTTCAATCTTTTTCCTTCCTTTCTCTGTCTTTTTATTTCTCGCTTGCTTCCTTTTTTTTCAATTTTCATAGTTGTTTTTGTTGCCTATTGGCTCGAACGTGTATTCAGAATGCTACAAGAGGGGATGCTACATATGGTCTCGCTTACGTAATATAAAAATTAAGTCGTTCGAATACCATGAGGAAGAAAACTTCTGTCTGGCGCGAGCGCGCTACAGATGTCTACGCTATATGTGGCTCTGCATGCCTTACGTCAAGCGACCACAACAACATACTATCATAGCATACGATAACCCCGCCAGCTAAAGTGTTCCGTGCTCAATACTAGGTCAGGATTTTTAAACTCCACTTGCCCAATTCGCTCGTTAAAGGAAGCGTTCCTAATTTTATAAACAAAACACAACTATAGGGTTTGACGTGGCGAAAACTAGGACGAGATAGTGAACCATGCTCGTGCAGGCCGACTATGGATTAAATTTGATTACATTTGTTTGGTTATCGTTAACCTATATATAATTTCTTCTCGCGTATTGTGGCCATCGAATCCAGCCACCATAGACGGTAATGTAACTTGAAAAATTAATGTAACACACCTCATTGACTTTAGCAGCACGTGACACTTCCCCTTAGAACACATCCCCTGCAAAGAAATATAAGTACGATGGCCGGAGAGATCTGAAACTTCACTGTCCGTGGCGGGGCGGCAGCGTCAAGGGTGAACATTTTCATTGCGAAAATAAAGACGTCGTGGAGCGCGGTAATTGAGACAGGTTTTTTCAAGCCATGACCACAGCATGACTTGCATGTCATCCGGGGCATGGTCAGTCGACGTACATTCAGTGACGTAGATTCAAAGATGTATTAAGGGCAATGACGAGAGTTGACTCATTGATCTTTCAGAGTGTACAGAGTACGAAAATGCGTGCTTCGGATCGTTAAATATGATGCTGCCTATCAACCCCTATCTGGAGGTGACAGTACTGCAGACCATATATGACATCGTTCCCCATTTTATGACGTCCCAGTCCGCAATGTGACTGTGGTACTCATGCTGTGGACCTTTAGAAGTCTGTACTTAAGATATCCTCGCCCCCTTGTACGTAAAGGGCCTCAGTAGTGGCCTTGATTGCTGGATTCGAGGACCTTTGCACCACTCACCGTAGGACTTCATACATGACTCGAATTGGTATATGTATTTATGACACCACGTTGTAATAGGCCCAAGCACAGGCACTCGACTTTGCAAAAAACGCAACTGCCAATAGAGATAATCATTGCCCGTTACCCCAGTGTGCTTTCCAGTACAATGGTGTTCGAGCCTGAGAAAAACTGGAGTTACTGCGGATTTGTCAGTATGCATGATGCAAATTTTTATATGTATATATAACTTCACGAAGTAATAGGCCTAATGGCAGGCTTTGGTTGGAAATAACAAAAAAAAAAAGGAAAACGGTTTCCCAGTACTCCGGTGCACTTTGCAGTACAATGGTGGTCGAGTCTGAGAAAGCTCAGTGTCACCGCCGACTTGTAATCAGCCTGAGAGGCAACTTAAGCGGTTCCCTTGTGAGGGCCTTGTGAGGGCCTTGTGAGGTCTAAGTCCTGCGCGATGCTGCACACATTGTGACCGCAGCCTCGGCCATACAAGTGCGGCAACGCGGACCAGCACGCCTCCTAGGCCTCATATTCTCAACGCTCGACTATACCACGCCGATCTCGCACGTGATGTGCGTTGTGATTCGCTCTGTAGCTCGAGTCAGACTCCATAATCAGCGTGCGCACGCTTCTTGCCTACGAAAGGACAGGGAGAGAGCATGTTGCTGCTACCCCTATCTCGGGCGCTTATTTTTTTCTTTGCTTCACCTTGGCATATGGGTGACACAATAGCACAATTATTTTGAGACGTGGAAGAATGTTTCTCGCATAGTTTCACCCATATACACCAAGTGGTAAGGCAAGATAGCCCGCTTTATTTCACACCTCAGACGCTTGTCCAAGGCGGTCTGCGCTATCGTGGTTCTTTTACCTTGAAGAATGGAAATACTGGAAGTTGAAATCCACCGAGAGTCACCGTAGCCGCAACTTGGGATAAATTGGAAGTTTCCTTGCATTAAGTGCATTAAATGTGGCTGTTCACGTCACTACTGTCGGTGGAACTGCAGATGTGATTTAAATAAGAAGCTTGTATTGACGCGGAAACACAATAGTCAAACTAAGTACGGAGGTAGAGAAATGCCCTCTTATACCCCTGTCACGTGAGCCAACTCACTAGCACTTTGAGGGAGGGCATTTCGTCTCTAGGGTCATTTGCACGCTAGTCACACGGGAACGCACAGTAACGCTCACTGCAATGTGGACTTGCTGGTGTGTGCGTTCACCGTGGAGGAGCATCTAGCATGGGTAGCAGTGATGCTAGAATAAGTAAGTTGGTCTTTCTTGGGATACTTGAACGCCGTAATTTATGTCTGTCTGTGAAGACGGGCCTTAAAGACGATTGTCTCTCTTAAAATAGTTCAACCCAGAAGTCTTGAACTGTCTGCGTGTCTGTCTGTCTGTCTGTCTGTCTGTCTGTCTGTCTGTCTGTCTGTCTGTCTGTCTGTCTGTCTGTCTGTCTGTCTGTCTGTCTGTCTGTCTGTCTGTCTGTCTGTCTGTCACATGACTGAGCCATCCGGCCAATGCTTAAACATTTGCTGAACGCCCAGTCATTGAACTGACGACTGCGTTCATACTTGTGAACATTGTAGATCAAAAAGCAAATATTACACGTATACCTAAGTGGCAACACTATTATGTGAATACTAGGTGGTGTGTTTCTTTACCAGAAAATACACAGATGCGCTAATCTAAAAGCTCTAGAGATTTTTACGCTGCGCTGAAAATGCGACGCCACGCATAAAAAAAGCTCTCTGCAAACGATATGGTGCTGCCTACTTCGGAAGGCATCTACTTCGGCGCACCAGTATTATATGCGCACATCCATTGATCCTTTCATGCAATGAAGTATATACGTATCTCTGAAATGGCTGATTGATATGTGGGGTGTAACGTCCCGAAACCCTCATATGATAATGAGAGACGCCGTAGTGGAGGGCTCCGAAAATATCAACCACCTGGGGTTGTTTAACGTGCACCCTCATCTGAGCACACGGGCCTACAGCATTTCCGCCTCCATCGGAAATGCAGCCGCCGCTGCCGGGATTCGACCCCGCAACCTGCGGGTCAGCAGGCAAGTACCTTAGCCACTAGACCACCGCGGCGGGTCTCTTAGAAATGGTTGGAAGCTATTCTGCTACACCGTAACCCACGTGGTCAGATCTTTACTGACATTTACACATAGAATGCCAACAGTGGTAATGCAGTAAAATTAAATCTGTTCAAACAAACCACCAATGCATTTACCATGCCCGGACGAAAATGCTACGAGAACAGAATCCCAGGTGGCCACGGATAAGACCAGGACTCACGTAGTACGGCCGGCAGAAGACCATCGTTTTTCAACGATATCTGCAGTGAAGTAGACAGCCTGCGACCAATTTTAACGATTGTCGATCTTACAGCATATTTTAATGTTTGTTTTCATTGTTGAAAATGTTGTTATAAAATAAAATGTACTATACTACCACACACTTATGCACTATCCTTACATTCAGGCCCAGGGACATCACGCAGACTCAGACTCACCGAAATTTTTTTCAACTGGACTAACTTGGACTCAGACTCGGTAAACTTTTTTATTGCGATAGCAATTATATGGACACTCTCGCCTGGATTTCGCCACCGGCGTCGGCATCGGCATCGACGTGGGCATCGATGTCGTGCACCGTATATGTATACGTATCGACATGTATGAAAACGCAAGAAAGGAAAAAAAAATTCATAAGAAAGACGTTAGCGCGCGGAATCGAACGTGGGACCTCCGCGTCATAAATGCGAGACTTTAACCACTAAGCCACCAAGGGGTTTTTTTTTCTTTATTGTAAAGCCACCAAGGGGTACCTCCTTCAACAATCAAACGGCAAGCTATTTATATCTACCAATTGCCGCTGTTGGCGGGCATCTTGGGGGAGAACTAAGTTTTCAGCATTATGAGCAAGATGGCACAATGAGCGCGCGGCAGCTCTCATCTTTCACGCGCACTTTGGCCCGCGGAGAGGAGGAGAGTTGACAATCTCTTTCGCGCGCCCTTATCTCCCGATGGAGAGGGCCATACGTCTTGGCTGGCGTTGGGCTTGCACTGGAACGATTCTGCTGTAGTCAAGGGACACACAAAGGTCACTGCATTCGTTGCAGCCTCCATTTACGAAAAGGGTGCGCTCTTCTAACACAGCGAAGTAACAACTGATACGCTTATTCGCGTTCATCTGTGCCTGTGAGTACGCTGCGTGCGTCATTTCTGCGTGAGAAACGTGGGGCATGTTTCGATCTGCTTGCCATGCAGCGCAAGACATTACGATTTGTTGCTATCGCATTCATTGCTGCCCCCTTGCAGCAAAACCGTGACCTTTTTTTCCCCAACTAGATTCACTTGGATTCAAACTTGGCAACATATTACTGTGCCTGACTCCCTCAATCAGATCCAAGGCTTGACCTGAGACTCAGTGAGCATAAGTGGGTGGACTCATGAGCCTGCTGGCGTAATTAGCTTTACATTCACGGTTAATTAAGCTCTTTAACGCCAATATTTCATATAATCGGTGCACTACGATAATAAGTTTGATCTTGTGCCTTCAAGTACGAGTTATCCATGGTTTCGATTTGGTGAGGACGCTTCTATAAAACATTTAACTCACATGAGATATCGCAATCAAGAACGTCCCATGAAAATATTTGCAGGAGAAGAAATTGAGTTCCCTCCCCTTTCTCTTTCTCGCGCCTATCATCATAAACATCAAGGCGCCACGTGAACCCTAGTGCGTTTAGGCATGTTTGAATAGATTTGAGCAAAAACGTAAACCTATAAAAGGCTTGCAGTGACTCAGAAGTGTGTCAGTTTGGGCTAGTTGGTATGCCATGACGATAGTTGTAGCGCGAGAACAGAACGACGACAAAGAAACAAGAAGGACACGAGCGCTAACTTCTTCCCATCTCTTTGTAGTCGTTCTGTTTTCGCGCTATAACTATCGTGACTTACAGTAAGGCTGATAGGTGGGTAGATAGGTGATGGTGCCTCAGCCTACTCGAGAGGGATTGTCTTTCCCGGATGATCTTAACACATGCCACGAAGATTACACTGCGCCGAGAAGATCTAACTACGTACCGACACGATCTTGATGTTTTGGCTATAAATACTGAAACCTTAGCCAGAGGATTTCCTTGCGTAAGTAGAATATGTTACTATTACGACCGTATGATCATTTAGGTACCCAAAATGCCTTATTATTCTGTCCCGAAGATTTCATTACATGCCAAGAAACACCTTACGAATATGTCGAGAAGAGCTTTTTAATGAAGCAAGACTGAAAGTTAGGCTAATTGGTGATACATTATGGGCAAAAACAGCGCACAAACTCACGGGACAAATAGAAGTTTGTGCGAGAAGTTTGTTTGTGTCTCTTCTCTTCGTCCCGTGAGTTTGTGCGCTGTTTCTGCCCAGCTTGTTAATGCCAAGCTCCTACCCGCACATCACTTACATGTCTTATAATGTTTGCGAAAATAAAATTTCACAACCATGCAAGCGAAAATAAACGTTCCGCAACGTGTTCCAACTGCCAGTCGACCCACTCTTCCCAGAGTTGACAGCAGTGATAAACCGCATGCACTGGCACACCACGCGCCTCAGGTGTGCGTCTCGACACGTTCTCTGCTCGATCAGACTACAGAAAAACGCGGCCCCTGGCATGCACGTGCGGCTGGGGAAGAGGTGACAGTGATATATCGCGACCAGGATCACTCGCTTTTTTCGTAGTTTCTCATCCAAGGAGGCGCATGGTGTAGGCTGGGCTAGCCACCAGCAGGAGGAAAACAAGCCGAGAAGGAACTTGAGATAAGAAGCGAGACTCGCTTCGGCTTCTTCTCAAGCGCACCCGAATAAAAAAAAAGATAATCTGCGTTTCCAGCCAGAAAAGAAGTTGAAAAAGGGGGCGTACTGTGGAGGTCCCGTGTATAAGGGTAAGCAATCGAAGATGGGCATGTGAGAACACAGAGAGGAAGAAACAGAAAGAGAGACAATGATATGCTCTCAGCACGTCGAGGTTTCCATTGGGAGTTCCAAGAAGAGGGCACACCAGCCCTCGGCTACCGGAAGAAGTGAGGAAGTTTAGAGATTCTGGGTGTGTCCGGCGGCTATCGTTTCGTCGCAGGACCCGGGACAACGCGAGGACGATCCTCTTTAGCGATACAGACACTTTGTATTGAATGTATACTGACCTGAAACCTCGCCTAATGCCGCCGGGCCAACGAGGAGAGCCTGTCAGCGGTGTGGACGTTTTGGAAGTGCCCGTGCACGGGCCATACTGAATCTCCTTTATAATTTTGTTTGTGTTTCGTGGCCTCTGGTTTTGTTTCGTATTGGTTACGGGCTGCGTCGATCTCTTGGGCGATCCTCTTTCGTTCGGTTTCAGTCAACGGTGCACGAGACACGTTTGATCTGTACGTGGAGTTTTCGTGCTCCTGCCGCTTTTTCTTTTTTTCTTTTTAGAGCAGGTGGTAGAGAAAGGATGCGGAAAGGAAGCGGAAGAAAGAGGGGGGACGTTGGGCGTAGCGTGAAACAAGACATGTGGGGGGGGGGGGGGGCTTGTAGGAGGAGACCAGCGTTTATTTCGTCCTCCATATAAAAGGGGCCCGGCAAGTTTTGCAGAGCACGGACAGTGCGGCTTCGTCGAGTACAACAAGCCACGAAGAACAAAGAGGGACCGTTGAAACACAACTAACCATGCAGAACTTGGTAAGTTGTTAACGTTTTGCTACGCACTCATAGAAATGTTACAAAAAAAAAACCGTATGGAGCGGTCGGTACAGAAGGTATAGTGATGAATAGGACCTTGGACCATGACTGTGAAAGCAAATAATCTATTGAGGGTTTGAGTATATTGCGAAGAGTGTAGACAATCGTCAATGAAGGTTCTAATCAGTTGTCTCGTATTTGGAAAGGCCAAAGTTTTCATAGGGAAAACCGTTATTTCTATGGGCTAATACAGTAGTTTACAAAGGCTATATATATAGGTTATATGTATTATATAGTAATGTTGTAGTTAAGCTAATATAGGTTAATATAGTCATCGGGACTTCAAGGGCATCAAATTAGCCACGGAAGGTGCTCTTCTAGACGCATTTGCTCGTGCAGTGCGCACGATCCCATTGGCCATGCGAAGTAGAAGCAAGCCGTTAGTGTTCCCTCTTGGTTAAGCTCGCGGAAGCCAGTGCATTTCAGCCCAGGCCTGTAAGTAGCGTCCATCGCAACACTGCTTACGCATCCGTGGTTGAATTTCGTCAGTATCTGCCAGCGCATGCCTAACAACACCATGAAGTGGTGAAAAAGGAATTCGGAAATACAGCAGGCCTTATCATTAGACAATATATTAGAAGCGCGCCTCTGACGGTTGCAAGAACTCAACGAGAATGTCGAGGCCCGAGTTTATTGATGCATTCCACGATTCTGCTTTACCACAGAAGCTGACCATCCTCCTTGCCCTCGCGGCCACATCCATGGCCGGGTACCTGAACGGCGGCGGGCTCGGCGTCACCTATTCTGGCGGTGGCCTTGGCTACGGAGGCCTCGGCTACGGCGGTCTCGCCCTGGGCTACGGTGGTGCGGGATACGGCGGTCTCGGTTACGGCGGACTAGGCTACGGTGGAGGACTCGACTACGGCGGAGGACTTGGCTACGGTGGTCTCACTTACGGCCTAGGAGGACTGGGCAGCGGACTCGGCTATGGCCTCGGAGGACTGGGATACGGCGGTGGCGTTGTGGCCGCTGCTCCAGTCGCGGTCGCTGTGGCGCGCCCAGTGGCCGTCGCGAGGCCCGTAGCTGTCGCTCAACAATTCGTCGTGCAGAGGCCAGTGGCCGTTGTTCGGCCGGTTGCGTATCAGAGGACTGTGGCAGTTTCTCAACCTGTCGTCCAGAAGGTCGTGGCTCAGCCAGCCGTAGTCGCTGTTCAACGTCCCGTAGCAGTTGCAGTCGCTCGTCCCGTCGCCGTCGCTCAACCAGTAGCAGTCGCTCAACCAGTAGCAGTCGCACAACCAGTAGCAGTCGCCCGGCCTGCGGTCGCCGTCACCCCTGTGGCCGTCGCTGCTGCTCCAGCTGCCGTCGGTGTCGTCGGATACGGCGGCGGACTGGGATACGGTGCTGGACTGGGCTATGGCGCCGGACTTGGCTACGGACTGGGATATGGCTACGGAGGTCTTGGCTACGCAGGAGGGCTCGTCGGAGTCGGCTACGGAAGCGGCCTAAGCTACGGCCTCGCATACGCAGGGTACGGAGGTGGACTGACACCCGGCTACAGCCTCGGAGGCTACGGCTACGGCTACGGCGGTTACGACTACCTGCGCAAGAAGAAGTGAGCTGCTGGAACGGTGGTGCGCAGTGCGGTTTGAATGTGACGTCATCAAAGGACTTGTCATCGACAGTGTGGCTTTTGTGGACTGAGTGGGACCAGGTCGAGGGCACCCAGAACCAAAGTGTACAGAAAAATAAAATGGTCGCATGTACAAATGCGGCGTGCATGTTTTTTTGTATTAGAACATAGATGTGATCCGGCTAAGCCTTGCCGAATCTCTTACATAACTTAAAACCTAAATCAGCATTTCTTTTCTAAATGAGAAGGCTGCAGTGCATGCGCACAATACGCACACATGCCAAACACAGCGGGATATCTATAATTCGAAGAAACAAGCTTACATTAACCTACCAAGCGCGTTACATCAGGTTTTCGCCTAAGGATGTTCACTTCCAACGACATGTGAATATGTTCTGTTCCTTACACAGAAACAAGGAATGCACCAGACAATAGGCCTTGTGCACTAATAAACGAAACCATACTCTCCCTTCGGGAGGATATCTGTCGAGGTGTCCATGACGTGAGAGGTTTCGAAAGCATCTATTTGGACAAACGTAGTCAGCATATACGTGAAGCGGGAGTAGAACGAAGGCGTGTATGATGCGGCTTCGACAAGACCGCGAGTTAAATTAAACGTGTTGAAAATTCTATAAAAGGCACTTAACAGCAAAGCTTTTTTTTTGTGACACTTCAAAGTTAATTAGGGCCCTTGTCTCTCATATTCATGATATCAAATCGGAAAAACTAACGCAGTGTGTAACTAATGATATCGTCGAATTATTCCTTCCCAATAGTGACATCCCATAGAAACGCCCACCCAAAAGCGCCAGGCCTGCACGGAACGCGCAGCACAGTCAAAACGAAAAAGCTGGAAGAGCTCCATTTCAGAGCATTTTTTAAATGAATCACGCTTGGACACTCGTGTTTGAAAAAAAATGATTTTTGTTGCCCTTTCTTTGGCACGTTGACAGGAAGTAGGCGTGTACCGAACCGTAACTTCTTCGCTTGCTAAAAGCAACTGTTTTGGAGTTGGCGCACTTTTTTTTTCCTGGGAAATATCAGGCCTACCTAGACCAAAATCCTCCAATGTGTCAATCAGCGATATTTACACAACTGGATCTCAAATGAACAGCGCAGATGCATTTATACTTGTTGGTATAAAAATAGGGCATTCATAGGAGTCAACATTTATACATAACAAACGGTAAAACACACACAAAAAATCTAGTTTTTATTGTGCGCTCATATATCTAGTTCCACGTCTGCAAAACCTTCGCTACTATGGTCTGCAAATAGCAGATCTTACAAAAAAAAGTATATCTGACGAAAAACTAAAAATAGCAAAAACAAATAAACAATAGAAGCAATTTGAAACTAATCTTGAGTTCGACTGTAACCTGCATGAGCATTTATATACCTGGTAATACGTATAGCCATAAGCCTATAGTTACTACTGCTGTACAGCGATACTTTGAAACTGCAGATGATAGTAGCCAAGAGGCGAGAAGCAGTAGATACATACACATATACAGAGATGACTGAAATATTCTAACTTCTTCAAGATCAGGATTTATTATACCACAGTTAAACGTTAAGGAATCGTTTAAATAATCTCGAACGACGTCATCTACCACAGCTGAGCTATTCGCTACTCTGTATGCTATAATATTTACAAAATCGGCAACAGATGCGGGAAAATGGGTGCTTTTCAGCGATTCACAGGCCGCATAAACATAAATCTCCAGCAGAACCACGACAGTGATCAACGATAGTATAACTTACAAATCACTCAAAGTGCTCACAAGAGCAAGCCAGGCACAACATAAGATTACATTCCAGCGGATACCTGGACATGGTAACATTCCTGGTAACACAGCTACCGATGAAGCTGCATGACAAACGCATCGTACCGATGTTACTGCTTCTTTGCCAATCTCGAAAAATGAATAGCATGAGGACGCTTTTTTCAAAAATTCAAAATTTTGCTAGCATTACATATGAATATAAAACACTTATTCACCGATTATGGCTAGGCACCACATACACAAACCATTTCTCACACAGAATTCTCATAGCTCAAACTCTCGAATGCGAATGTGAATTTGAGGATGAAGATGTAAGTCACCTTCTCATAGACTGCCCAAATATGACCAACCGAAACGCTGTTATGAAACCGGAACTGTTGGTATTAGACCACTTACCATTCAGTATCAAGAAACTCCTGGGCCCGTGGCCAACCGGAGCATTGCAGACGTACGCTATAAATGTGTTGGAACGTTTTTTTTTTTTCAGAAGACAGTGGGACTGCTGGCCATCCCTAAGAAACAAGGAATTTTCATTCATATAACACTACTTGTTATACGCAGTATTATGACAACCATAATATGTGTGTGCTGAAGTGCAAGACGTGTCGGCTGTTAACTACACACTAGCCAATTCATCCCCATAAAGATCAGACGTGTTGACTGCTATTTTGTGCTGGTTGATTTTCATGGTAACTGGAGGCCCTATTACATACATTGTTAATTGACGTTCGAATATTTCCTTATAAGTTGTGATGGTTTTGCTTGATACGGGCAAGTGAGTGCATTTTTACATATGTGTGCTCATGTGTTCTATTTTCCATGTACTGGAGTTTTTTTTTTTTACGTCAAGATACATGTACAATATTTACTCAACTGCTAAGGAGTAGCCGGTGCCTTATTTGTGTGCCAAGATCTCCTCGTATATATCATACCAATAAAAAAAGAAAGAAATAACTTAGAAACTAAATTTTGAAGTCACCCCACCTTAGAAGTAGCGACTTCAAAACCAAACAAGAAAAGGAAAAGAACACCGCGAGGAACTCGATTAAGGAGGGCTGACCCCGTTTGAGAAAACGAGAGTGAGTGACGACACGAGCGCCCGTACGGAAGCAATCGGAAACAAGAACGTACACTTGCGAGGCCTCCCGCAAGATGGAGCTACATTGTCACAAACGCTCACCTTGTGAAAAGAACTGATCTTGGTTTGAACAAGGAGTTGAATCCCAGGGTTCACATGCCTCCATAGATCGGCGATATGGTTTTAAGTCTCGTCGTAGTGGGTAACTCCCCATCATTATTGTAATTCACAAAAAAAGAAAATAGCGGACGTGTATCCGGGTCGAACTGGAACGCTCAATAATTATTGCTTAGCGTAATACGTGAAATTTCTACGCTTATTGTGATCATGTTCGATTTCATACTTTCGTAGATAAAATTGTTGGTTCTGTGCTGCTGTACCTTGTTGCTTTATTCAAGACTGTATATATTGCAGTATGTTTCTTCGCTGCTATAAACTTTTAAGAGAAATATCGCAGTAACGAGATATAGATAAATAAAATAAATTCCCCACCTGTGATCGCTGAATTTACCCTTAAATCTAAACGTTCGGGTTGTACGCTTTTAGCCGTCATAGTAATTCCCCTATGTTGTCCGAGAATAGAGAATAGCAATGCAACGTCTCAGCAGGTAAGCAACGTAGCATGTGAAATGGCAGTAAGTCGTTGCCGCGCAGGTCGACCTGTAGCTTATGTCCCGCACGTAAGAACAGTGATGGGAACAAACAGATAATGATGCCAAAGAGAGTACAGGAGATGTTATTACAAGTAATTGTAAGGTAAATGTGAATAATGGAAACTGGGCGAAAATGTAACTCACAACTTGCCGCCGGCAAGTGTGGCCTGAGCAAATGGTAGCAACGTTGACAGCTGGGCTGAGCTGTCGAACCAACTGCAATATGCATAGGCGACACCTAAAGGCCAAATTCACTCGACTTTTTCGTACGGTTTCCTTAAAGAATCGAACACGAGCACTTGCGTGTGGATGTAGATGGTGCAGGCCTATAGAAAATTATAGAATCCACTGAACTACGAAACCAACCGGTATCTTAATGATTCAAGGAACTTAATCCCGGATGTTGATTTCAAGCGATGGTCACGAACATATCGACTTCTTACTTGTTGAGCGTACGATTCGGCGGCCGTTTCAATGAAGCATGAAAAATGAAGGAGAGAAAAACGCTGCCGGCCGTGTGCATTCGGCCTTTTTATAAGCCACATGATAACGTCTGGGTACGTTTGAAAAATTTTACTAAAAAAAAAATGAACGCAGTCTTTCAGGCATTTGCATAAGGTGAAAGTCACCATTTTCTTTTCTTCTTCGTCGACTGCGTTCGCACTATTTGTACTGAACCTGTACTGAACGCTGTTGAACTAGCACAGCTAGTTCAACAGCGTTCAATACTCAATAAGACTTCGTATATGAGAATTAAGAAACGCGCTGAAAGGAACCAGGCTTGGCAAGCGTTACAGTTATTCAGTATTCTCAAAACAGAAGCAGACACACACAAAACGGAAATATTTCGTGGTGTAAAAGAAAAAAAAAAAACCATGTCACGGGGCGAGATGGGTGAACACCGAGTGATTTTCAAATCGCTAGTTGACCTGCTGTCACGGAGGTGCCGTGCTCTGTCCTTCTTTCAAGTCGCGCCCATCCTGTGGGGTCGATAACAAAAAGTGAGTGGCCACTTCTCTTCTTTTGTCCCTATGCAGATCACTGACAGAAAAGAAACGAGCGCGCTTCAAAGTGCACGAATAAAGTGTGCCGATGCGGGCTTAATTTGACAATAGATCGACAGAACGAACTTACAGCAGGAAGAGGACGCCATCAGAGAGTTACAAAGACCCGCTTTAAATGAAAGGGTTTCACACGGCGGGTAGCTGGTTTGACGAGGGCAGTGAAGGGTCACCTGTTTCCAACGAATAAAACAAAAATACCGCGATGGAAAACTTGGTAAGTCAGCGGGATTCCGAAGGCGTTGTCTCAGGCCATTGTTGAGTTTTCAAGGGACACGACAGCCTGTCACTTTCATACCTGACACGGTAGCATACCTTCGTACCTGCGGTGGCATCCACTTGACGTTTTCCTTCTCCATGGCCGATTCTCTGTCCTGTCTCTCTCATCATTATATCTTCAGGCATGCCCACTGCTCTCATTCGGGAGCGGCACCCAAACGCTGGGTTACGGTAGCAATGATTTAATGGACGCTAAACTGCATGGCTTCTGGCTCGACATCCGAAGTGCTTTGCCAGTACGTTCAGTTTACGGCTGCGTTCTTCGGTAGTACGCCACAGAGTTTCTCGCGGTGTTCACCAGAGGAAACTGTGGCGCTTCTATGGTTAAGCTACTGTGGGAATGATTGTAGAATATGGATTTGCATTGTTGTAAAAGCCAGAAGCAGGAAGACTTCTGTTACTTTTTCGTAGTGTTTTGGCTTTTGTTGCGGATTGAAGAATGCCTTGTGAACCTCATGAGTTGAGTTTAATCAAAGAGAGAGTGAAAGATAAACGAGAGACAGGAACGTTAACCAGAAAAAAGACTCTGCTTTGCTACCATGTGCTCGGGAAGGGGAAAATGGGTGCAAAAGAATGAAAGAAGAAGAGTGTGTGACAGTAAGGGGAAAAAATGTAGTGACTGGAGCGCTCTTCGATAACTCTAGGTAGAAACATTGTTCGCGAACAGTCGCAGTTTGTCTCTCAGTTCGGTTGCTTGCAGGAACCACAACAACGCCCTCAGAGCAGATCGGAACGCAGACCGGGTTGGCCAGGGCCCCAGGATTTTGTTCTCTGTCAGGGGGCCGTTGTTGAGCTAGCCTAGTGCAGTTCAGAGGGTTTCATTTTTCGTAGTTGAAGCGGGTGCAGTCACAGAAAAGGTGGACGATTGTTTCGCTGCACCCGCTTTCTTCACATGACTGGTTCTAATCAGAAATGAATAGGCATTTGAGAACGCCACTCACTCCAAACCACAAACGAGCACGCAAGGTAGAATGGAATACGTAGCCTGACGTCGGTGTCCAAAGTATGGAGCCGCGCACTTGTGAAATAAGTCGTCCTAAATTGGACAAAGTTGTGAAGTGGGACGGCTGAACTCTTTTGCTGAACTTCGCCTAGCGACAAAGTCGTTGCTGGCCGCCCAAGCCGGAAGAACGAAGTTTACGCAAATTCACGTACTAGTCATGATTCTCATGATGACTGAAGCTGCATGGCTCGTGGCTTGCATAAAAAGTAGCACCAGATTTTAGTGTATTGTACTATTAGAAGATTGATTGAAACTGCTTTAACGAGGGTGATTGATTGTGCTAGATAACAGACTACTGATGAAACCAGATTGTTTTTCTATCGGAGGTTGTTTATTACTAAGGACAGATAGCAAGGCGAAACCAGAAACTTTTTTCGGAGGGGGGGCACCTCCTTTATTTGGGGGTGTGCATCCCCCTTAAAATGGACATTTTGTATTCTGTATGTCATGAAGAAAAAAAAAATTTCGGGGGGGAGGGGCACGGGCCCTGTGAGCAACCCCCTGGCCACACTCCTGTCTGAAAGGGAATAAACCTTCATAGAGCAGACATCTGGATTAGCTGGAGTAGCTCTGCAAAGGAGGCTTACCTAAAGCCATCAGAAGATGACGAATTCATCACCTGATGGGTCTGTGGGTGATACCCACCAACGCTTCACTTCTATTGTGCGTTTCTCTTCTTTGTCTGTGTCACTCGCACACTGTTAACTATTAGAATGTTTCTTACACATTACAGAAGTGTTGTAACACCTGCATCTTGTATAATCTCGAGCTGCGCGTCTTTGAACATGCATTAAAGTGCTGAACAATCATAAGTGGTCTTAGAGGCACGTATATACTGTGTGGTCATAGACCCCACATTTCTGTTTCATAGGCCTGACCAAGTCCGTAAAAAGCAGCGCCAGTCTACTATGGCCCCTGAAGTTGGGTAAGCTGAGTTGTTTCCTAATACGTTCATCACACGTTCAGTAGATGAGCAATACCTCGTTCTGGCCCATTTCACCCCGTCTAGCGCTGCCTGCCTACCAGTCCACCGTCAAGTGTTATACTGACATGTGGAATGGTGACTCACAAGAGAGACAATACAGAGGCGAGTGGGCAACCTATAATGCGGCGCTCAGAACGCCACTGTTGGGCAGTGCTCTTTCTTCAAATTAAGAATGACCTAATGACCAGCAGCCACTCATTCTAAAGTGTACCCTGAAGCAATATCAAGTCGAATAAGTTGTCGGTAAAAAAATTTGCATCGTGGCACTGGTACCTCACGATACGAACGAGTGGCAATGTATACCAACAACGCTGGTGTCTTTATGCTTGTCTGTACGCTTGTTCGCCACTGTCGATTGATTTGTGGGGTTTAACGTCCCAAAACCACCATATGATTATGAAAAACGCCGTAGTGGAGGGATCCGGAAATTTCGACCACCTGGGGCTCTTTAACGTGCACCAAATCTCTGTACACGGGCCTACAACATTTCCGCCTCCATCGGAAATGCAGCCGCCACAGCCGGGATTTGATCCCGCGACTTGCGGTTCAGCAGCCGAGTACCTTAGCCACTAGACCACCGTGGCGGGGCTTGTTCGCCACTGTCATGCTACATAGTTAAAACCAAAACCAACCAGCCCAGCCATCTACACTCTTCAAAATAAGTTAGTAAAAAGCTAGTAACGACGAGCAAAATGTTAGTAACAGCAGCTGTTATTAACCAACCTTCTTGGGTCATTACGAACCTTTCACGACCATTTCACTAACCACGTCAACAAAAACTTGAAGGTTGCAACGGTTACCACCTTTTGCGCGCTGTTAGTAACTTTTCGTCATGCACGTATTTAATGACCTTGCTAAACAAACTTTAAACTATATTACTACGAGCGTCAAACAAACTATTTAGTAGCACGGGGATGCATTCAAGTTCATTGAGGCAATATATGCAAGCTTATACTACCCGGTCTTATGTCTTGTATATTAGGCCGTGTTAAGGTGGCACCATGCAAAATAGACATAACTAATTGTTTTTCTTAATATGCTTATACACTACGTTACCTCGATCATATAAAAGAACTCTACGTTGTACAACTAAAGGCACCTAACTTAAATTTTACATCCTACAGCATAGCCGCGCACCGGCACCAGCTGCACTACCCAAAGTTAGGGCTATAAATGCTCCTGGAACCGCTTAAGAACTGTACTTCTCGCGTGGACTTGTGTATGTGTGCTGTTATGCTTTATGATAATATGTGCGTTATTACTCAGTGATATATCGAAAAGTTGATGCTCGCGAATAGGACCATTATATTCGGGTGATTCGCGAGGCAAACTTATCGCGTCTAGCACATTTTTTTTTGCTAGCAACCATAACTACCTACGTTAGTAACCATTACTAACTGTGTTAGTAACGGTGGAGGTAGTAACGGTTGCTAACCTAATTTACTAACAGGTTAGTAACATATGCGACAAGCAGTTAGTAAACCGAACTTAGTAAGTACTACAACTTTTCTTTTAAGAGTGTACGCTATAAGCGAAATGATAAATTATTTGCTTTGCATGACTGACAGTCGCAAGCGCTTTCTAAGACACGAGCTCTGCGACAAGAGTATACCTAGGGGTTTACACATACTCTCATGCACCGCTACCCTTAACTGTCATCGCGTTTAGCGCTTCCGTTTCGACAACGCCCATCAATGAATTATGCATGACGGAGCCCGAGCCGTAATCTCAGCCACCGGTATACCTTCACAGCTAACTCTGCACTAATTTTATGCGCGACGTGACTTCATAACTGCATAAAGGGTCACAAAGTTTTGTCCTACTCACAGCCTTTATTTGTGGCGATGCCTTGGGCTAATCAAGGCACCCCCTCTGCTGGAGATTACTTAATGCTGCGTAAAACACAGACCATGACTTACTTTCTGTGGGGCGGCTTTAAAAGAACACAAGAAATGGTGCGTCCCATTCTGGCGGGAATACGCCCGGATTTATCTCACGCATTCCTGTAGTTGACAACGCCTTGGTGGGCAGCGTGAAATCTGTGCAACAAGGGACACGATGGTCAACCTGGTCTACAAGATATGCTCGTTGCCTGCGAGACCTCGACGCTTTAAACTGCGGTGTTTAAACTGCGGTGTTAAACTTGGTCGAACTGCTGTCGGCACTTTAACGTTGATTTGTTCTGCATTGCGGTTCGAGTTCGCAAGTAAGAGAGAACTCTTCACCTGACCTAGTGTGGGCTTGCTGAGGGACATTTTTTTTTTGCCGCAATAAAAGCGTGCGCACGCACACTAACACACACACATGCGCGCGCGAACGATATGGGCATTCATGCTCACAGACGTGCACTGCACTCTAAATTAACAATACTGAGTACGCACAGAGAAACCTCGAAACAGCGGGATAAAGAGAGGGAGAGAGGGAGGGACAAACAACGCGCAAGAGGAAACACAAACGGTCGCAAGCACAACTGGTTGTAACGACTAGGGCTGCTGCTTTCCGTTAGTGTTGAAAAATGGAATTGAAGAGAGAGAGAGAGCAAAAAACGTAGACGGAAGAAAAATAAGTGCGATCCGGATACATTATGTATGTCGGAAGTCAACGAAAGCCGACAGCGTGTGTGTGAGAGTCGAAGTATAAGCACCGTCGCAGACTGATTTGCATTGGATCGCCTTTGAAGAGTTTGCCGCGTCTCCTCGGAAACTAAAATGCGGCGCGCGGAATCGAGGTCACATCAGCGGATCGGCGCCCCTTTGAGGCGACTCTGCGAAGTATCGGTTGCTCGCCTACCTTCGCGCTGGTTCCCACGGCGCCAGGGACTGACGACGCGGTCGATGGTTTCGACGATTACGCATATGGGAACCATACGGCTTTACACACTTTATACGCGCATATACTCGCAGTGATACGAGACCGAGCTGAAAGGTCGTTCGCGCCGCAGTTTGAAATCGTAAAAATCGCCGCTCCACGTATCTTTGCCCAGTAATTCGTCGTCCCCTTGTGATCGCTTATGGGACTTCCGATGAGGACAGTCACAAGTTTAGTGCTGGGGTTGGATGCTTATGATCCTGAGCGCTGTTGAAATCGAAGTCGCTGACGCGAGAGGTTTTTCACGGTTTACAGCCTGGTTTTGTATGCAGCTAGGCATATATAAAGCGAGAAACGGTGATGTGGTCGCGATTATGTACAGTGTTGCGAATCGCTGTAAAAAAAAAAACCATCAGTAGCTAAGAAAGACACCCGAGTTAAAGACATTTCTATCCAGGAACTTGCTATAAATTGTACTGAAGTCGCAACAACAAAAGCTATAGGATATCGTCAATGCTTTTGGGATGTCCGCATGTTTATGATTCAGTGGCCCTATCGATTAAAGACAGGCAATCTTCCTAAGATGTGATTATTCGTTGCAGGATTATGAAGAGAAAAAGGCTCTACAGTTACTGTAAATGAATCAAGCTTCGTCATTCGGCCGAATCGCTCATTGATGAAAGAGAAGCAAGGGGTCTTAAACATGGAGGTCACTTTAGTGAACCCAATTGTTATGCTCTTGTTGAACGTTTGAACAAAACAACACGAATTATGCAAACATGAATTCCATGTAATCAGAGTTGTATATAGGGCTGTCTGCTATAACAAAGTAAGCCGAAACGAATTGCGACGGGAATGCATTGACTGTGAGTGACATAAGCGGTCATGGCATGCAGGTTTCCACCCGTTACGATGGATCAGCAATGCGGCACATATCCTATCAGATACCGCATGACACACTACGTTCGGTCTAGGCTGGTTTACCCAGAACAACTGCAGCGATGAATGCGCACTCTTAATTAACGAATCCGCCTTTAACAAAACCTGCTGCGACGAAGCACTTCACTTTTGCAATCTCTGGCATTTCGGGATAGTCTTAAGCTAAGGCTATTTGTTTGAAGGTGATGTTTTAGATGCCTCATAAATTGCGAAAAAAAGAGACCGTCGATGTCCGCGGCGTCCACACGAGTGATGTGATAACCATGATATGGTGACGGCCGCCTATGACGTCGTCGGGATGTCACAAATAGAAAAAAATGTTTGGTGTCATCATGAAGCAATTGTGACGCCATATGATGACGTCATCACATGACATAGTCACTTGGTAAAATGTAGGCCAATCACGAAAGCGCCGGAGAAGCCACGTGTGGCGCACGACGGTTCCGATTAGTCAAATCGCAGAGGCGGTGGTATCCGCAATAGGCAGTGCTATCTGTAGGCTGTCCGCAACCGCGTTGGTTGCGGATAGCTTTCGAGAGGGATCAACGCGACGAATCGAAGAGACACAGAAGATGGCCTTCGCCTTCCCGTCGTCCTAGGTAAATGCACGTGAGATGGTGAGACCTTTTTCCGCCACAAAACAAGAAAAGAGGAAGAAGCATAGTTGATTACCTTGTCCGAAACCTTCAAGTATTCGAGGATAGCGCGAGCATGATTTGGTAAAAAGAAGGTTCCCGATTGGTGACACGCTGTGAATGCAACAAGAAAGCAGGGCCGGTGTGGAAATATCGTTTAAAGAAAACGCCGATTGTTTTTGTTGTTCGTAAACATTGTTTGTAGGTCACGACGAGAGCAAGAACGAAAGCGACTAAAAGACAGAAAGACGAGCTAAAAACGGTGACCTTTACAATTCTTACCTGTCAAGTGACAAGCTTACTAGACCGAGTTTACTTCCTCACAATTGGAATCACTGTTATCAGTTTATTTTATCGTCCACTGTTCTACGAAGGCCTCACCCAATGATCTCCCCAACGACCAATATCTTCCGATGACCAGTAACAATTTTTTTTCTTAATCTGCCCTCTATAGGAACGACTGTGAGCCGTCCAGTGGGCCGTGGCAGCCACCAAAACTCAAGAGCTCGTGGCGGACCCCTATAGGTGGCGATGTTGGCCCAAATCTCCGAATAACTCGCCGGACTTTCTTTCCCATTTAATAAGGTTGCTTCGCTCTCTATGATAACGCAAGTACTTTCGCTATTTTGCTGTTCCTGATAATCAGCTTATGTCAGGGGTGAAGTATACCTCAGAGTCCAGGCTTGTCGACGTGTCATCTAGTGACGGTACGTCCTGTCGTTACGGAACGTCATAAATTCGCCTTAAAAACAATGAACCCGCCTCAAACAATGACGAGTACGGCCTTAATCCGTTCGTCACGCAATAACCGTACAATCGATCCCACTCATTGAAGCATGCACGGCTGACCACCTGAGAAGGAAGGAAGGAAAATAGAGGGAAAAGAAAGGCAAGGAGGTTGACCAGCCTACAGGCAGCCGGTTTGCTACCCTGCGCATGGGAGAGGGATGGGGAGATGAAAGAGAGCAGAGAGGGAAGATAGAAACAGCACATTCGGCAGCACATGCGCGCACACTCAGTCATAGTCCATTGCGAAGAGACGCTACACCACATCCTGTGTGACTGTCCATTGTATGAAATCCAGAGACAGTCACTGGCGTCTGCTTTTGCGCGCATCGACAACAGCCAAATGTCTGTGGACACTATTCTGACCACCTGAGAAGCAACACTTAACGGCTATAGGCCTGCAAGAGGGCAACGGTAAATCATGCTGCGTTATGGTGTCAGCCGCGCGACGAAGCCTTGTCGACCTTCGATCGACCTTGGAGGTGAAAAAGTAAACAAATACGAAAAAAAGAAAACGAACTACTATTCCACCCCGCAGAGCGAGGGTGATCTCACGTGCAGTATATATCGAGTCGCCGACGCAGTGCCAGCCACGCACCGGCAAAATAACCCTTTCCCTTTCATGATCCCGAGGAAAAAAAAAAGTCCCGGATGCGAATCGTACGGCAACGACCAGTTTAATTCAGGCGCGACCTTAAGTTGGCCTGGCCGCGCGTGTTTTAGAGCCGGGTCGGTCGGCGAACGGTGATATATGAGATTGTCTCGAAGAACAACCGACGTAGCTGTAGCGTATAACAAACAGCGCGCGATGTACTCGCTGTAGAGAATCTGCGCTGAAACGTGACCAGGTGTGCGCCTGGATAAAAGCGTTCCCGCGGTTATCATGTGTAGGTAGAGTTTGCGTTCCTCTCTGAAGTCGTATCGATGGTTTAAAAAGCGAAGCCGCATTTGTATTGCTTTTTCCACGAGGGGAGTTGTGCAAATCAGTTAAACGAGCGGGGGTCAAAGGGCGTAACGAGAGTCATAGCATGTACGGGAAGTGTGATGTGGGTGCATAAGAGGACGCGTCGAGATTTTCCAGAAGCCTTTGTTTCTTTTGACAGGAGTATCTTCTTATAAACGAGAAATTTTGGTGAAGCCGTCGAACGAGTTCTCGAGACCTCTCAATGAAGCTCTCGACTTGCTGACTTAAGGGGGTTTAAATCCGTCTCCGGCGAGCGTTGGGCATCGACCGTTGTAGAAAGCGCCCACGTTCTGCCTTCCTCGGTCTCCCGGTTAAGCGAGACAGTCCCGCTACGTTCCGTCTGCGGCGGTTTATGTTAAATGAACTGCACGAAACTGTCAGCGTCCGTCACGCTAGTCAAGGCGTGATATGCAACGGTACATACACACACGTCTCTCTCAAACTGTTCGCCTCAGCTTATCGCGAAATCAAAATACCTACGCAGCGGCGCTGAGAATCAGTATTAATCTCTCTAATATAGTCATTATTTTTTTTTGCATCCATAGAGAAGCTCGTTCATTTTGGGACTCGGCCAATGTGAAAAGAGGGGGCTGCTGAGGTACTCTTGACTGTGTTGCAAAACGCATTTTGTGAAGGTCATAGGAAAAAAAACAAATATGCGCAATAATTGCTTTTTAATTGACAATCGCACAAGTACGAACGCTAAATCTTGAGCAACATTGGTGGGCGCTGCGGATGGGGTCGGCCGTTTGGGGTAACGGCTGGTGCCGTTTAAAGTACCCGGTATCGTTAAGGGTGGACAAACAGACAAATGGACAGATAGAGAATTTATTTTTGCGTCGAATGCCCCCAAGAAAGACTATCGTCTTTAATGGGTGAAGCGCTGACTACCAGTTGCTTAATGACACTCGCAAAAAAATGTGCAGAAAAAAAAAACAGGCACTCCCCGTACTTTCCTGTGCGTTCATCTATGACGTCACGCGCAGCCTATGCGTCAACCGATGTCGTCAAAGCGTCAACCTATGACGTGAAATGACACGCTCGAGATAACGCGAAGACAAGACAACGACGTGCTCTAGGAGGGTATACTGGCCCGCTACTTCGATCGCCACGAAGGGTCGCAGCTTTCGGCAAGGCTCCGCTGAGAGATTGAACGACTGTTTAGCGGATGCGTTCACCGTGCGTCACGAACCGTCCTTGCCTCACCGTCACCGTAAAGGCCAACAGCCAGGCACTCCTCCGAGAGTCGTGAACGATTGTACGGAGCGACAACACACGAGGTGGGGAACAAGCTGGGGTTCGAGGTAGTCGGTACTCCAAAATAAACTGCTTCTTCCGCGAAATTCCTCGTGCGAAGGACGAAACGGACACGGACAGGCTTGTATATTGATTGATTTGTGGCGTTTAACGTCCCAAAACCACCATATGATTATGAGAGACGCCGTAGTGGAAGGCTTCGAAAATTTTGACCACCTGCGTTTTTTTTTAAGGTGCACCCAAATCTGAGTACACGGGCGTACAACATTTCCGTCTCCATCGAAAATGCAGCCGTTAAGCCGGGATTTGATCCTGCGATCTGCGGGTCAGCAGCCGAGTACCTTATCCACTAGACCACCGGGGCCGGGCTTGTATATGATATATTACTACAATGACGACGCTTTTTATTTAAAAATACTAAAATATAAAGGCGCAGAACAAAGAGGAATGACAGACAACGCCGGTTTATTAGTACCCACCCCAATGTAATATTTTATAGAATCATTTCGATGCTCCCAGCTCCACGTTAGCATCACCTGTCATTGCACAGTGGCCTCTCAGAAACGACAATATGCTTGGCGTTGTCATCTGTACTTGACCACTTTGCTTTACCACTTGCTCTTAGGTTGTCCGAATATATAGGTGCTGTGCAGTATAGTACTTGAGAAGGGCATCCACATCCTGCGGAGACGACGTATGTTGCAAGGTATGCCGCGTATACAGTGAATGAAAAGTGGATTTGTGCTCTTTCTGATGAAGAATTAAGCTCCAGTTAGGCGGGTAATGTAACAAAGACGACTAACAACGCATTACGCGACAATATTTCTTGAACGTGGCGGAGAACTAAAAAAAAAATGCGATGTTTCTAGGAGCTGGAAATATGTCTCCGTATACTCGAAATTAGAGTTCGAGAATTGTGGCACCTGTGCGAGAATTTCGAAGGCCGGACATTTTGAGCACAGTATAGCAAGCAAAGACGATGCATGTCAGCATCGCAAATCAGTGTCTAGTCTTTGAAAGGTGGAGGCTTCAGTTGCGACATTGCATATGCTATTCTCGCAGTAAACGGGTTCGGACATGTACAAACTGCTTAGTATGATTCCTCGCAAGCCGCGAAGTTAGTAAGGAAGAATGAAAAATTAAACATCGAGAATTGTGGCGCCTCTGCAAGCATTTCGAAGGCCAGTCATTCCCAATCTTTTATAGCGGGCCAGGACGATGCATGCGAGCATCGCAAATCAGTGTCTAGTCTTTGGAAGGTGGAGGTTTCAGTTGCGACATTGTGTATGCTGTTCTCACAGTAAACGTGTTCGGACCGTGTAGAAATTGCTTAGTAGGATTCCCTACAAGACATGAAGGTGATAAGGAAGAATGCAATAAAACATTTAGCATGCAATGAAGGCGACAACTGAGTGGTCTGTGCCACCCTGCGTTGACGTAAAAACGCCGCTTTCACAGTATGCTACAGAAAGACCTTGTTAGGCATTGGTAAAAGTTCTGCAGGTGCAGCCTTGAATTATACATATCGTTCGGTCTCTACGGGAAAAAAAACAACAAACGATGCCTTCCAAGAATACGCTTGCCCGAGACAAAACACAAAAACAGTGGCATAAAGGTAAACTAAATTAATCGGCATTGGAAAATCGGAGCTCTGTAAGACGAACGATTACCGTCTTGTTCCAACGATCGCTTTGGCGATCCAGGAAAAAAAATGGACAACTGAGGTGAAATATTGCAACGAGGCCTTACTTGTCTTGCACGCAAGCAGTGCACCAGCAGTGCACCTGCGGGTGCACTGCAGATTTTTTGAGAACGAGTGTTCTTTTCTGCCACCGCGACCAGCTGACAAGAAAAGTATTTGAAGTGCACAGAAATCAAAAGGCAGGAAAAAACTGCGCCAGTGAGCCATCAGTTGCTCTCCATGATAACGAAATATTTATTTTTTATTACTATTGCAAAGTTCATTTGACGTAACTGTTAACGATTTTAGGAAATAGTTGAGTTAAGATCAATTCGGAGCTTAGTGAGCGTTCACCACCGTGCGATTTGATATACTGTGGTGAATCGATTTCAAATTCAGGGGTCATTGCAGCTAATAGCATAAAGCGATAAATCTAAATTGATTCTGTGTCCTGAAGTTCTTTAACATGAGCCAAAACACAAGTGCAGAGGTATTAATCGATGCCATCGTCGTCAGTCTGACTATGCCTACTTTTATTTGAAATACATGAACGCACTAGGTGGAAGGAAGTAAACCATAGCACAGGAAAGACGCTCTCTCCCAAGATCACGCCATGGAAGTGTCTTTCCTGTCAAGTGCTTTCCTTCATACTACCTTGTGCGCTCATATATTTCCACGTTGTGTTGCGCCAACTGGCCCTGCATTCCACCATTTTAGCCTACTCCTATGTAGCTCCAATTAACCGGGTCTTGAGCTTGCGCGGCCTTGTTATGCCCGAAAACTTCTTTATCTCGTCTGCTCACCGTATACTTTATGCGACATAATCTGTCTTCGCACGAAAAATCAGTGAAGGCCTTATGGGACATTTTGAGTGGTAGTGGCCTATTGAATAGGCTATAGCACCCAGATCACTTTTTTTTCGTTTCTCTTTCGTGCGTCTATTTCGCTCTTCGCTTTCGTTCCCATCTTTATTCCCCATTCTCCCTTCCCACATACAGGGTAGCAAACCAGATGCTCCAATTTCTGGTTAACCTCTCTGCCTTTCCCTCATTTTATTCTCTCTCTCCCTCTCTCTCTCTCTCTCTCTCTCTCTCTCTCTCTATATATATATATATATATATATATATATATATATATATATATATATATATATATATATATTCTGCCTACCCTTTACACGCTTGCTTTCTCTAGGTATCCAGTGTGTTACTCTCAATGGTATTGCATGGTATAGAAAAACTTTATATTTAGGTCCATCGGGGCGTGAACTAGCACGTAGCGGGCCGATACCACGTCGGGACAGATAGGCCTAACCTCTCCGCCACGTCATGCAGTCCCGTTGGACTGCCCACAGCTGCGTCCTTGAATCCGTACTGCGTAGCGCAGCATCGCACTTTGACCATGTAACGTTTTCAACCCGTAACGCAGGGCACCGCCAGAGCATATCGTCTCAGCTGGCAAAGTCAGAGCAAAGCGCGCATGTGTTTGACGTCTGAATTTCGGGATGAATTTTGTGCAAGAGTGCGGGACTGGGATATGCCCCGACCCACAGGAGTCTGATACCCCTGTCACACGGGCACCCGTGAAGACCGTTTAACTCCCTCGTCTTTACGACAACGAAGATGCGGTCGGTGTCACACGGCCACTCTTACGCAAACGAAGGTGAACGGAGCATTTCGCAAAGGACGTTCAACGTTCTCCCTTCGCAGCGAAACGAGGTACTCTCGTCCTCAGCAGTCTAGAGGTCAGAGAAAAATTTCGAGCACTAAGTGCCCGCAGTGAAAGAATAATACATTTTAGCAATATTAAACGTTCTTTCGTTGTAGTACTCATTCACAACGCGTGTTTGTTAACAATATTTACGCCCGCCAGAGTTCACTTACTCTCAACACCAATGCCCTACACACCGTGCCTCGCGAGTCGGGCCGGCCGGCGCCAGCCGATCAACGTCATTACCAGCGCAATATCGCACCACTTCCTCACGTCATCCGCTGTGTCACTCATGGCTGAAGAACATAAAATGTGCGCTCACGAGGCAAGGAAGCATAAGAACTTTCGTACCGGGCATGTACACAGGCAACAGAACAACTAAAAGCACAATGTGGCCAGCGTCACTAGCAGCATTGCTACATTTAGCAAATGCGTTTTTATTTGAAATTATTTTTAATGGTTTGTTAGTCGCATACCTACTTAGTAGTGCTTTTTTGTAAAAACCGCATAACGAGGATTCACAAAAAATTAATAGGGATCAAATTAGAATACTTTTCCGAAAATGAAACAGCGCCAGCTGAGCCCCCTCGCGGCAACTGTTACAACCTTGTCATTGTCGTGTGACACTGCCACAACTCCTTCTCCGTCGAACCCCCTAGGGGATTTACGTTGACGGTGTTCAACGGAGTTTGGTGGTGGCCGTGTGACAGGGGTATGAGCCTCAATGCCTGAGGCCTGTCCAGTTTGCTGTGTGGTGGCGGATACGTTCGCCTCCTCAGATACTAAGTTCTTGGTTCATTGTAAGTCGTTTGGGGATCTTTGTTGTCCAGAACTTCATCGCCACACCGTTTAGTAAAGCTACGCGGTCGACGACTACTCGTGCAGCTCTGTGGGCCGTCTCGTTGAGGTTGGACGGAGCGTCTGAGATCTGTCCCATGTGAGCTGCGAACCAGACGAATGTGTGTCACTGTACTTTCTAATTTTACGGGATCCGCAAGGCTGATTCCGAGATGGTGCCCCTACCGAATGCTCAAACTGCTGATCCCGAGTCACTGTATATTGTTGTACACCGGTCGTCTAGCAGGGCCAAGGCTATTGAGACCTGTTCGGCAACCTCGGCCCTTGTGGTCCGGACCACAACTCTCAATGACCAGTAGTTATTTCTTTTTCTCACCTAATACGCAGTTCACGCGTTGCCCAATCTCATGTCTTTTTCTCGATTTTGACTAAGCTGTCCTCAGTACCCGTTTGCTCAACGACCCACTCTGTTCTCTTCGTGTCCCTTATGGTGGCACCTGTCACTTCTCTTTCCACAGTACACCACGTCGTCCCGTGTTTAAATCCTACCGTAAACATCCCTTCTTTTGCCCCGTACTTCAGTGCCGGTAAGATGCAGCTGATGTATGCCTTTCTCTTGCGGGATACTGGTAAACAACCATTCTCCATCTAAGAGTGCCTGCATGCGAATCACCCTTCGCCTACATCGAAACAGAGTCGCTTGGGCGGGTGTCAAACCCGCGACCCGGAGCTTAGCAGCTGAAGATCTCTCTACACCACGTCGTGTAAGCATGAGCTGTAAACATAATTAACACTAAAGTGAAAAACAAAAACAAAAACAAAACAAGTTAGTGTAGACGTATACAGTGGACGTTGTAGTATACGTAGTTTCACCCACTAAAATAATTAATACATAAAAAAACTAACATACAAGTGTCACTTGAAATATTCCCGCCGCAACCTTCAACGATGACGTCACAGACTGCAACGTGTTTATTTTCCCGCATTTTCGCCACATTGCCTGAACGAAATAATCTGAAACTTCGTGTGTCAAGTTTCCATCTCACTTAGATAATAATGCACCTCTTTTTTACTGATTAGGAGCTGCGTAGGCCCTAGCAGACATCGTACAAATCCATGACGTCGTGGCGACGGTTGTGAGAACTCTGTAAAGTGGCATCGTCGCCCGGGTTTTAATTTTGTACGTGTTTTTGCCGTTTGCTCGCTTTCCAGTCACCTTCTCGATGCAAGCCTGGTGTCTTTGACATCGTGAAAGAGTGCGTTACTAATCAGACAAAGATGTTTTTAAACTGCATACTCACCTCTCAATCTAACCATTGTCATCCATTAATCTTTCTTTTCCCCTTTCCCTTTCCCCAGTGTAGAGTAGCAGGCTAGAGCAAGCTATCGCTCAGGCCGACCTCTCTGCCTTTCTGTAAATAAACTTATCTCCTCCTCCTTAAACACAGAGCATTTCTCAGCTGCACGATGTCGCGCTTCGGCGTCGAGGGTGGCGCCGTCATCTCTGGTGCCGCATGCTCGCGTCTCGTGCCGGGCTGTCGCTCCCCTCCTCTCTTGCCTGGTAAGGCCGACGCAGGCAGTGTGTGATAGTACCTAAAAATAAACAGTACTAGTAAAGAACTTTACAAAGGCATCCGACGGTTTCCTAAGTGGCGACGGCTGTCAGGCCATGCCATGGTCGCCACCTCGTCAGCGCGTTTGATGACCCGGACCTGGGTGTCCGGGCATGTAGTCGTGAGGATTCCCTCCCCGGCCTCACTTGATGGTGACTGTCCGAGGAGGTTCGGTGGGGGGAGAGTCCTTGCTGCATCCCCAGATGATGTGGTCCAAGGTTGCGGTCTTTGTCTTGCAAAGCGTGCACGTAGATGTGAACAAGGTGTGATAACCGGATAGTCCTGGGCCATGCCGGTCGCTGGACCGAATCACACACACGTACGTTGGCGGGTTCCACACTGACTGGCTGGTCATGTGCGCGGTATTTATTTCCTTGCAACATCGACGCCCCCGGGCGCCAGAACGGCTAACTAATCTTATCACACAAGGCTGGGTATATGTGTCTGTATAAGTACGGGGAAAAGAATGAGTTCGATTAAAGCCGTCGCCAAGTGATTTGTTGAGCCTTGTTTAGTTGCGGGTGCGGGGGTTGGTCTGATTTGCCTTCATAGCTTGTAGTACTGCGTGATGTCGTGAAAAGTGATGACTGGTTCGGTTGCTTCGGTATCGCGATCCGAAGTCTGGCCCACCCCTCGGCGTACGAGTTTCGGAGCTCGTCTGTGGGCGGCTTAGTTATCCGGGCTCCCTGCGTGTGCTGGGACCCAGATGAGTATATGTAGGCACTCGATCGCGCGTTAAGAATTCTGTCAAGCGCGTCTTTACTTTGCTTTCACTTGACGTTGAAGGCAACGTTTCTACTTTATTCAACAAACATTAATATTAAGGACGAAATAACAATCGAGCATTCCCAAACCATAATTACTCAACATTCACGCGATACCCCTACCCCTCTGCGACGCACTTACTCGAGTTCCTCCCCGTGGGAAGATGAGGGTGGCATTTTTCGTCTCTCTAAGTTTCCCTTGAATGTGCCTTAATTTTCTACGTGCCAAGCGAATGAGACCTCGGTAACCTTGAAGACGGAATATGCGGACGCACGCCAACATTCACCTTTTCATCCACTCGATGTATTATTCCATGTAATCGTCGATACCGGAATCACTGCGGCTTTAGAAGTCGTGACTGGAATTAGAAATCCCGAGCTTTTTATTGACTATGCTGCCCACGTTTAGCATTGCATGATGGTGGAAAAGCAGGAGGGTTCCAAAGATTAGCGAGAACACGGATGCAAAAGAATGCGCTCGGAGAAGGTGATAAAGTATGCTACACGAAGACACCATTTAAAACGATCGTCTTTAAGTTTGATTATGTCTGGCTGCCCTTCCCCGCATGAATTACCCCTTCCACACTGGGAAAGAGGTGATTTTTCGCCGCGCGGAAATTCCCAGATAGAACTCTTTCTTTTAGACTGATTGATTTGATTGATTTGTGTGGTTTAACGTCCCAAAACCACCATGTGATTACGAGAGACGCCGTAGTGGAGGGCTCCGGAAATTTTGACCACCTGGGGTTCTTTAACGTGCACCCAAATCTGAGTACACGGGCCTACAACGTTTCCGCCTCCATCGGAAATGCAGCCGCCGCAGCCGGGATTCGAACCCGCGACCTGCGGGTCAGCAGACGAGTACCTTAGCCACTAGACCACTGTGGTTTTTTTTTTTAGACTGAGGAGAACAATTGTTACAAGAGGAAATGTTTCATATAGGGCAAATATAGTGAATACAAGGGGGTAGTATAACCACTTTATTCGTTTAAGCCTCCTGCCAAAGCCTGGTCATGACCATACATATGCGAAAGTATTCGTGACAATCACTGCACTAAAGGCTTAGCCTGGTGACCATCAGGACCCTTTTTGGGGGAAACATAACACCATCTCCCGCAAAAGGGAACAATGTGTAGATTCGAAGAAGGGGGTGCTAACAGATACACTGGTGGCCACGTTGATGCTGGCGCTCGTCACGGCGTCGCACAGGAGAGAAACATGAGGATGCTGCTCAAAGCACGCTGCGATGGACTGATGTTTTACACCAGAACATGCCAATCGCTGCTGAAGGGCAAAGAGAGACAGACGACTACAATTGAACACAGAGACCCGCCGTCCACTAGCTTCGACCTGCGACGTCCAAATTTCTGGAGCCCTCAACTACGGCATTTGTCGTAATCATATCGCTTTTATGTGGAGCATCCAAGACTCTGCGTCCATCTTCGAGCGTTTATTTTGGTAGAGGGGATAAAAACATGTCGCCGCAACTACGTAATCACTGCGACGTGAACGTCTAACTTGTTATTTTTACAAAAACAAAAAAGAAACAGAGAAGCAAAAGTGATACTTTTATGCGCGTCCAAGATATTACGTTACTGTCAAGACACCACCGCCAGGACAAGTTCAGGAAACCTCGCTCGCATTGTCTTCTCAGCTTGTCACTCAGGCGTGTCAAATTGGTGTCCTGTCAGCGCAGCGATTAAGGCGTGACCGCCGAGAAGCTACAAGCAGCAACACCTCGTCCAGCACTATATACTGTACACCTGACGTTCTACTGGACAACCGACGTGTTAAGTGGCTGTCGATTGCGCACGCCGAACTGGATCACTCGCAGCGAGATGAGAACGTCGGTAAATCGGTGCGTCTCTGTTTTATAAGCCATTTATTTTTTTTTCTGAGTCGTCATATCGCGAAGTTATTACGTTTCGTTGCACCTAGACCAGAAGGCAATGCTCAATCTTCTATTGTTTGAACGATTTCGGTGTAGTGATCGAATCTCTGATTGGATGAGTTCAATCTATAGTAAAAAAAAATATGAATGAACAGATAGCTACATTCTTATTACTTTATCATTTACAGCGCAAAACGTTAAAAAAATGTCGGCTAAATGGCAGCTTCTTTTGAATTAGCCGTTCAGTGCATATAGACGAAAGGCCCATGCCCAACCCTCTGTGATTCCAGCGTTCAGCGTATAGTGATCAACTCAGTGGACTGGACGGACGAAGATGTGAGATGAATAGGTAGCTACATTGTTTCCAAGTAGTTAGACAACGCACGACTCAAGGAAGAAGATTGATGAGTGCCAGAGAGTTCGGTCAACGGCAACTCTTGCCCTCGCAAAGGCGGAAATACACTGCACTGAGCAACAGGGAAGACTCGTGGTGAAAAAATACGTACACTAGACAGGACAATGGGGGTTCGTTTGTAGAGTTCGTTTGTAACTTCCCAAAGCTACTCTGGTTAAAAAAGACAAGGTCTCAAGATTATTTAGACCGCCCGGGATTCTTTAACGTGAACTGAAATCGCATTACACAGGTCTCTAGCATTGGTCGCCATTGACTGAGCCCTGCGAGAGAGGTTTTTCACTTGGGGATATGAACCATGTGGCAGTTTTTTTGCGTAGTGGCAGTCTAGTATATCATAGCACATTATTAGTGAAAGTCTTTAATGCTGCCTTAAGCACTAATACTTCGTTGAACAGTTTTTATTCTGTCAATGAACAGTCACACGGTTTCAATTACTTACCAATGAAATCATATTCGTGAGTGCAAGCGATACATTGTCTCAAAGAAAGACGGTGAAAGGTCAGAGGTGGCTTAAAACCGCCAGTCTGAATTTAAAGGCGAAGACGGCTGTTCAAAACGCTCGATTCGTCTCCCGTCGTGACGAAGAGAGTCCCGTTTTGTGAAACATTTGTTGCAGCGTGAAGCGCTCGCTTTTGAACCATCGCTCTTCAGTCGTATATATTGCACAACAGGGCACTTGATTTTTCCCGTCGTAAATGTATGTGCTGCACATGTGTGTTGCTATGTGGGCGTGTGTATAATGTATCCCCATAGCATCCGAAATTGGGCAGGGTTCGTTGGCGGAGGTGTTGGCCTCACTACCAGGTTACCTCCCCTCTGACCACTCCTGATTGCAAACATCATAGCAGTAAGCAGTCTGCTCGTCACCGCTAGGAGAAGGTAAAACAAACCGCGTGTCAGATAAGAGAGATGCTCGGGTCAGACAATGGATACCGACTTACGTAACGGCCTTCACAAAAGGCGGCCAGTGCGATCCATCACCTACGCGACAGCAACACACAGGTCGGGTCCTGGACGGTGCCCCACAACAAGAAGTGGTTTCGGGGCTCACGTTTTGGAACTTAGCACTGCGCATAAAGTCAGAGGTACAAATTCGACTTCACGTGAATCAAGGGACAGTTGGACGGCTCGCGTTGAGCGTTCACCCGAAGATGACAAGCAAAATTGTAAAGGGCGATATTATATGGACAAGTTTCGAAGAGAGAAAGGCTCAGGGTAAAATGAAGTTCGGAGAGGGGCTAAGCGATAGGAATGACGACACATGGGCAGAGACAGCATTCCTGTATTTGTATAGGAAGGACAGTGACTCCCATTGGAGAAAAACTAGGAGACTCAATAGAAATATACAAGTGACAGCGTAAGCTATATGAGAACAAAGCTCGCTAAGTGAAAAGTTGAAGAGGGGGAGGACACTTCCTGAAGGCAGAAAAAAAAAATTCGGCTTTGAATAGCTACTGAAAAGGCAACCAAATGTTCATAGAATAATTTTATGCTAAAAGGGACGATAATGAACATTAAAAGTAGACTACGTTGGTTTAGAACGCGTAGTTATAACGGAAGAACCAGTACATACGAAGAAAATGTTTAATTTTGTGGATAACTTATATGGAAACAACGGAGGATGTTTGAACTGAATTGAAGATGCACACCCAGCGTTAACGTTACACGATGGCTTGAGTTTTAGGGAAAATGACAAGCTAGACAGGTCCAAGATATAAAACAGAGGTGGCAAGAGGATTGGCGGTGAAAAAGCCGGAAGGATGAGCTTTATTAAAGCAAAAACCAAGGTCATTCTGCCGTATGAGCCTAAAGGTTGGACGATGAAGTTATTTTTCATCATGAACTTATTTACAGCGCAACACCAGAAACACAGGACAGGGAAGGAACATAAGAGAAAGAAAAGACGGTGTTGCGCTGTAAATAAGTTCACGATGGATCCTAACCAACTGGCCCGTCTTACTACAAGAAGTTATTTTTTTCTCTTTTTTTTTCGTTCAGGAGGATGTGAACGAGCTAATTGAAGCAAACCACGCATCAGGCAAAGTCCAAATAAAGTACAAAAAAGTATTCTTTTTCTCTTTCGAGCTTGGGGTGCGCGCGTCTGCACCCCGTTATAAAGGGGACGCTCACAGCATCCCTTCCCCTCCATCCCGTTAAATCTCGGTCAATGCGGTCATCATCCTCCAATCGCCTTCTCCTTTCAACCGTGTTAACCTTTCATCCTTTCTTCTTCGGAGAACTCGAAATGACAGCGTATCACGGCAAACGCCAAGAATCGTCGCCCTTCACGCGGATCGTCGTAATTGCGGGCAGTCGCCTAATTAACGGCTCGCTGAGAGCCAAGCGGATTGCCCCGGCCGCGGGGCACGGCCGCTTGGTCGGCACGATCACGCGGTCGGCTTCGCAGGCAACGAACGAAACACGCGTTGTAAACGTAGCACATGGTCGTGAAGAAAGCCATTGGACGCGCATTCACGCGTGTAGAGTCAAGCTTCGAGTGAGGGCACCAAAGGAAGCCGAGGGTATACCAGGGCGGCGTTCGGTTAGTCAAGGCCGAGTGAGAAGAAGGTGTTGCCTCAGAGATGTCCGGCCGAGGAGAGAGTGTTAGCCGGAAAGATAACGGAGAAGAGGTAAGATAATGAACGTCTGGCGAAAAAGAACGCCAGCGAAACGGCAGAGCAAAAAAAAAAAAGGGGGGGGGGCGGGGGGAGGGAATAGAGTAAGGACGGGTTAGAAGCCAACAGCCCGGTGAGGAAAAGCAACTCGAGGTGTAAGTGAATGAAGACAGAAGCGGTGAACTAGCCACTGCGCCGTGCTCCCGACCGGGTTGCAGAAATTGGGTGCCTCTTCTCATCTTCTAACTACTACCACCACCACCACAACAAAAATGTAACATGGCCCTTTATTCATTTGCTTTAGACGACGCCAAGGCGAAATTCATTATTTCTCTTTTCTATCAGCCAATCGTTCATAAACTCGAAAGATTTCAGCACCCAAAGTGGTCATTGCTTACAGTAAAATGATATTGCTTTAGCGAAGCTCAGTTTGAGCGTGAAGGAAAGATACCATGCAGCCAAGAAGGGGAAAAAAAAAAGACAGACAACTCACACTGTCGTCTGTTTTCTTCCCCTTCTTGACGGCATAGCATCTTTCCTTAACGCTCAAACTGAGCTGCGCTAAAGCAATATCATCTTATCATGCACCGACTCGCCCAGTCAGCAGTACTTGTCGAGGGCTTACAGGATCGAAAGCATTGGAAGCATTCTGCACATGACGTCATATCCCGGTGCCTTCAGGATCAGCGCCCCTCTAACCAAGCGGTGGTGTCATGCAATGTCGTGATCATGTGACGTCGCATTAGGTGACATTATGGAGGCATCACGAATTCCGGAGACTTCATTAAAGTATGATTACGCCATAGGATGACGTTATCACGTGATCCTTTTTTTTCGTCACGCCGCAGCCACCGATGAATATCTTTCGCAGTTCATGAGACATCTACATTCCCTGAAAAATATTGAAGAAAGTACATCCAAAATATGTGGCAAGCACACCAGGAGGCGCCACTCGATACGTAATGCAGGCATTTACTGCAACCTAGGAATACAAGTCGCGCGTGAGAGAACGATAGTCTCGGCATTGATAAGACATTAATCGAAAGTTTTAAGTCTTAGTCAGACAAAGATATTCGCCCTTCGCCTATTGGAACGCCACCGTGGCAGAGACACCTAACGAAGAACCCCGTGCATAAATTGATATTCGGAGGGGTACCAATATATATAGATACTGCCTTGCTTTGCAAACGTGCCACATGAAGAAAGAGGGAACTCATTGTATCAGGGGTAGCTCTACCTCTTTATACTACTAGGAATCTGAAATATTGCTTGCGCATTTTTGTTATACATTTCTCTGTTTACGTACGCAATACGTTTTATGCGCGCGCATGCAGGGTAATTCATTTTATATGACTTTTCTACGAGAATAATAAAGCACTTCTTAGTCAGCGCCAGTGCTTGTCTCATTTTTTATTAAAATAAAAAATAAACGAAGGAGTTTTTGTTACCATTACCTGGCGATGGCTACCCCTTTCCACTTGATTGATACAAATAGAGAAAATAAAAAAGAGCAATAGCATATATACATATATACAGTACTTCATGGGTGGGAGCAAAAGTTTTCTTATGGGCAGAACAAACACGTAGAAGCCACGCTCGGTTTTAACTTTTGTCCGCTCGGTAGTCCGCACAAATCTTCGTTTCTTCGAAGAAGTCTTGCAGCACCTTCATTGCTTTGCCATTTCCTTTGTATTTGCGGTTTGTCCTGGTTCACTCTGAAGTGTTCACCTTAAGATGACCTATAGCTGTGCCCACAGAGACAGAAACGAAATCAATACGACCAGTCACTTTCTTGATCGAAATTTCGTTGTCTGTTCACAACTGACCCAACAGTAGACTAAACGCGTCGAACGAAATTCTTCGAAATAATTCAAAACTGTTTGCTGTGTGCAGTAGACTTACAGTCGGCAGACCTAGTCCACTTCGTTGCCACTAACTAAAGCTCATGCCTCTCGTCACATTTCTACTGAGAGTCCATAAAACTTGTTAACGCGCTTAGCTGGATAACTGGCACCGGCTTGATGGGTCCATGATATTAACGGAAACACATGCACCACAGAATTGTTCTTCTGCATAGTCCGACTGTGTTCGGTAGCATAATTGATTCATCCTCTCAGAGGTAAGGCATACAGAACAGGCCATACATTGTTCTCGTGCCCTTCTGTATTAACAGGCCGTTGGTGACCTCCGGTTGAAATATATAGTCTTATGCATAGATGAATGTTTACCACAATAGCCGGGTTGACGACGAAACAGCCAATCAAGGAACAGCACGCACCAATTCCGTTAGAATGGCATACACGCTCCGATCATTAAGGAAAAGAGGGCAGCTACATGAGTATCCAGCAACCTTTTTTATATCTTCTTGTCACAAATAACATGTCGGCACGCTCTTAATCTTAATGAAAATTAGGCGTAAGGGCGTTTTGAATATGCGACGACATGAGTCTCAATGTGTTAATTTCTTTTTACAAGCGCGTGACTAGGCACGTTCCGAAAGAGAGCAAGTTCGAACTATAGAAGAAAACAAAAAGAAAATGTGGGGGCTTAGAAGCACGCGTATTTGGTCCTTGGCCCTTATTGCTGGACATCGAGAACGACAGAAAAGCTCGTTCGCTTTCGCAGAACCTCCGTCACCCCGCGGCGTGTGATTTTTCCTGGGCAACCTTCGACATCGCCTCGTGGCACGAGAGCGGCGCACCTCGCGATCGTATCGAAAACCATTATACGGTATGGGCAAGCGGGCAGGCGTTACTGCGGCCGACGGTAGCAAAGCGAGCGAATGCGAAGTTTGAATAGAGAGAGAAAATGAAAGAAAGAAAGAGAGAAAGAAAGAAAGAAAGAAAGAAAGAAAGAAAGAAAGAAAAAAAGAATGAAGTAAAAGACAGTAGCAAAGCAAGCGAATGCGAAGTTTGAATAGAGAGAGAAAATGAAAGAAAGAAAAAACGAAAGAAAGAACGAAAGAAAGAAAGAATGAAGTAAAAGACAGTAGCAAAGCAAGCGAATGCGAAGTTTGAATAAAGAGAGAAAATGAAAGAAAGAAAAAACGAAAGAAAGAACGAAAGAAAGAAAGAATGAAGTAAAAGACAGTAGCAAAGCGAGCGAATGCGAAGTTTGAATAGAGAGAGAAAATGAAAGAAAGAAAGAAAGAAAGAAAGAAAGAAAGAAAGAAAGAAAGAATGAAGTAAAAGACAGTAGCAAAGCAAGCGAATGCGAAGTTTGAATAGAGAGAGAAAATGAAAGAAAGAAAAAACGAAAGAAAGAACGAAAGAAAGAAAGAATGAAGTAAAAGACAGTAGCAAAGCGAGCGAATGCGAAGTTTGAATAGAGAGAGAAAATGAAAGAAAGAAAGAAAGAAAGAAAGAAAGAAGTAAAAGACAGTAGCAAAGCAAGCGAATGCGAAGTTTGAATAGAGAGAGAAAATGAAAGAAAGAAAAAACGAAAGAAAGAACGAAAGAAAGAAAGAATGAAGTAAAAGACAGTAGCAAAGCAAGCGAATGCGAAGTTTGAATAGAGAGAGAAATTGAAAGAAAGAAAGAAAGAAATAAAAGACAGTAGCAAAGCAAGCGAATGCGAAGTTTGAATAGAGAGAAAATGAAAGAAATACCGAAATGAAAAGGAAAGCACAAATAAAAAAACAATTCAGTCAAAAAACAAAAAGCCACTGCCCAGCCCAGCTGTAAGCGTCCGGGTTTGTGTGATTGGCTAAGGAGATCACGTGCAGGGTCATCATCATCATGATCAACAGCATTAGATCGTTCAGCATCATCATTATGACCATTCTGAGCATTTCCATCATCGGCGCTGTTTCCGGAGCATCATCCTCATCGTATTTATTGACGGCTTCATCTACTTACGTGACCTGCGAGACTACTACTACTACTACTACTACTACTACTACTACTACTACTACTACTACTACTACTACTACTACTACTACTACTACTACGACTACTACTACTACTGTCTGTCTGTCTGTCTACGGTCAAACATACGGTCAAAGATACGGTCAAACTCGCCGAAGTTCGCTAATAAATGCTTCGCATGTAAAAGAAATGTCGATAGGTGTAAAGCTCGACCCCTGCTGCGGCGGTTTCAACTAGGTGCAGTTCGAAATGCCAGAGACTCATGCAATTTACGGTGTTACGATGCCAGTGCAAAACAATCTTTATCGTCCTCTTTAGCTGGTATGTATTGTCCGTAATGTGGTACTACGGCGTCTCTCATATCCTTAGTTTCTTTAGTACACTAAATGTTTCCAACGAACCAACCGACTGGAAGAAAAAGAAAAGGAGAGAAAGGAAGAAAGAAAGAGAGAAAAAGAAAGAAATGCTGCAAAAGGAAGTACAACGGCAAAAAAAGAGAGAGAAAGGAAACAAACGATGTAATGGTTACCGGCCATGGAGCTAGCGCCTCTAGCGGCTATTGGAGCACCCTTTATCGACGAGAGAAACGGCTGTGACGCAGAAAACTGCCACAAATTCTACACGACGACAACGCCGAGCTCCCGCTGAGCTTTTGACAGACGCGGCAGAGGCGATTTCGCCAGCGCATTTGCATCCAGCACGATCGAAACACAATTCTCCGGCGCTCGTTGGTATAAAGTATGGACAACCATCATACGACCTGACTTTCGCTTACGAACTAAGAACTTTGAGTACACGTGCTCGGAAACATTCAGGCGACCCTTTCCGCGCGATTGATTGATTGGTTGATATGTGGGGTTTAACGTCCCAAAACCACCATATGATTATGAGAGACGCCGTAGTTGAGGGCTCCGGAGATTTCGACCACCTGGGGTTTCTTAACGTGCACCCAAATCTGAGCACGCGGGCCTACAACCTTTCCGCCTCCATCGGAAATGCAGCCGCCGCAGCCGGGATTCGAACCCGCGACCTGCGGGTCAGCCGCCGAGTACCTTAGCCACTACACCACCATGGCGGGGCGCCCTTCAGCGCGAAACATAACATTAGGTCTTTTGTTTTTTATGTTCTATTCCTTGAGAATCTCGTAGTTAACTGTCCTACAATTGCTACGCAGCGGTCTTTGCTGATTAAGGAATATAAATTTCTAGGACTAAAGTGCGCGACTCTAGACGACTACTTCTTTCCGAGCGGTTGTGTTTCCCGACGCGACCAAGGCCCACCGAGCTCTCCTCACATTTTTGAACCAAACGGACCTGACCACCCGTTAATATGCGTTTTTTTAATATCTTTATTTTTTATTTTTTTAACTCATACTTGTCGAAGTTCTCATTTTTCTTCCTCATCTTCGTTCCTCTTTCTCCCGTCTAATCTTTGTTTCCTCTGTTTCTTCCCTTTCTCCCGAAAGAGTGAGCAGGCGTTGTGCCCCTTCAGGTGGCAGTTGCCAGCTTGCTCTCTCCCCCTTTCCTCTGTGTCCCTGTGTATGCAAATAATAATAATAATAATAATAATAATAATAATAATAATAATAATAATAATAATAATAATAATAATAATAATAATAATAATAATAATAATAATAATAATAATATAATCCTTCTTCCTTGAAGAGAAACCAGATCGTGGAAATTTACTCTTTATATTCACTACTTCGGACTGTGAGCTTCTTGGCATTTTTTTTTTCCTTTAGTTTTTGTGGCCTTTTTTTTTGTTTCTGTAGTCGCCGTCACTATCACGCAATCGTCTGACATGCCGGCCGGGAATCTCGCTTGCCGCTTCGTCTATGGGCAGGTAAAACCCACCAGATTTGTATGTGGGAAAAAAAATGAAAACGCCGAGATGAGGGGGTGGGAGAAGGGTAGGGGAAGTTAGAGCCGAAGGGCCGTGAAATATTTAGGTCACAGAATTGATATCCCCTTGCGAGAGCGTTCATGGGCGTGCAGCGGCTGTACTCTGAGAACAATAAACGTGGCATTTTCGAGAAGGAAGTCGGTGAATTAGGACATTGTACTATATGGTAATAATAATAATAACTGGGTTTTAACGTCTATAAAACGACCAGATATAAGGTAATGATGACAGGAGCACGAGTGTGGTAAGAACTGGAGCCGCTCTATAGACGGTACGTTATGAAAACGAACGAGCAAGCAAAAATACCAAACTTAGCTATTTGTAAGCGTACGCATGCGGCGAAGTGGGTCTGCGGTACAAATCGTTGTTCACGGTAAATAGCCAACTATTACTCTGGCACAGATAACAACATAAGATACACAAGAAGGCGTCCCGGCTGACATTTTTACAGTTGGTCTCACGCATCGTAGCACTGCCAATTTTCCTAACTTCTTTTTATATTTTGCTGGTGTTTACTTGCCTTGTGATTCGATAGTAAATACTATGAACAAAAAAATCACAAGCAAACAGATCCTACTAAATTTCAAGAATCGATTCATTTTTTTTTTAAATGCCAGGCCTGTGCGGAAGGCGCAGCACAGTCACAGAGACATCTATAGAAGAGCGTCTTTTCAGAGCGTTTTCAAAACACTCATTGGGTAACTACTGCAAGCACACTAGCTTGGTACCCGCTAGGGCATTAATAATAAGCTTTTCGGTAGCAGGCTGGCATTCGCTATGCTATTTTTCATCATTCTTCTGAGAAGCGTGGTATCCGCTAAACACTTGCTAGGAATTGAGTCGTGCCAATTGTTCATGCAGAGGTTAACGACGATGAAGAATTATGGCTGGAGTGGGTATGCGCGGCGGTTATTTAGGGAAAAAGAACAAGCTTTTTTAATGAGTTGAAGCATTGGACGGCCCACTCGTTAAGCTATTCGCATTGTGTGACGACTTCTTGTTCTTTCGCTGTTTTAAAACGCTTTATAAGTCGTATTAACGCGAATGCTTTCCCGACAACTAACCTGCCTAAGGCAAGTTTGCCAACAAGTCACAAGCACCCGCGTAACTCAGTGTTAGAATACTGGGCTTGAACCCAGTAAACCCGTGTTACGAGCCCCACTGTGTCTTTCGTGCTAGGTTTTTTTTAAATGCGAAGCATTTCTTAGCGAACCTTGGGCGACTGTGAGCGTATCCATCCATCCATCCATCCATCCATCCATCCATCCATCCATCCGTCCGTCCGTCCGTCCGTCCGTCCGTCTATCTATCTATCTATCTATCTATCTATCTATCTATCTATCTATCTATCTATCTATCTATCTATCTATCTATCTATCTATCTATCTATCTATCTATCTATCTATCTATCTATCTATCTATCTATCTATCTATCTATCTATCTATCTATCTATCTATCTATCTATCTATCTATCTATCTATCTATCTATCTATCTATCTATCTATCTATCTATCTATCTATCTATCTATCTATCTATCTATCTATCTATCTATCTATCTATCTATCTATCTATCTATCTATCTATCTATCTATCTAAGAAGAAAATCTTCTTAGAGAAACATTACTTCCTGACACTAGAGCTGAAATGCGTGGTGGCGCGTACTTCATGTATTCGGTTACAGAGTTATCCCAGTTGTTGAAATCGTGAGGCGCCTAAAAAATTCACCGCAGTAATGCCACTGCTCAAAGACCATTTACTCGAAAAAAAAGAGCAATAAAGTAAGGCAAAGAACAAAAAAAAACGTTACAAACTTCCTCGTTCTGTGCTAACTCTACTTACCAGTCTTTATGCTGAAAATGGTTACAATAAACTGTCACAATGCAGACATAAATTTCAACAGCTTAGGTTAAGTCGCAGCAAGCGTTTGGAAAGGAAGTAGGAAGAAAGTACAAGCAATCTGCGGCCAGGAACACGGCCCTTTGCATGCCGAGGCGAAGTGATTCACGCGATGAACTCGCAAGGCATTATAATAACTGCGCATATTCTTGCTCCGCGGCCGAGAGCCGAGCCATTTAAAAGACTTACGCGTTCTCTGTTTCCCACGGCCTTGACTTTTTTTTATCTCTCCTATACAAGGACAGCTGAATAAAGTAGAAAATAGGAAGAGGAAGGCGAGGTTATGCCGCGTGTTCTAAAGCAAAACTGCATCACATTGAAATGTAACAAATGGTTGAGCGATGTTGGTTGGTGTGGCAGATAAGAAATGGCATACAGTGGCACCACATCTTCTAGCCGAGAGATTAAAGTACTTTATCGAGTCCGTTTATAAAATCGTAAAGTGCATTTTGCTGTTCAAATATGCTCTCAGTAAGAACCAACATTCTTTAAAGAAAAAAAAAAGTGGCCTTCCTTCTTCAAGCCTTTCCGCCGTTTTGACGTACCGGTTGTCTTAAATATCGTGCAGTACGATTAAAAAAAAAAGGAGCATGATGTTACGCGAAGCACACCTAGTGTATATTGTTCGCCATATACTGTAGTATTCACTACAAATTTTTTGTTAAGATGAGTTTGTTAATTAGTCCTAATTATGTTTCTAAGTCATTTCTAATCGCCAAACTTCCAATGAGCCATATTGTAGGCATGTTGAAACGACACCTAACTGCGCTAATTTTCACAACCGACGAATTTACCGCACCTTTTTTTGTGTGGCTAACTAAAAAAGAAAAAAAACCCACGAAGTTTGAAAAAATGGCACTTCACTAGAATGCACCGTGCGTCAGAAAGCAGCGCCTTCAAACGGTATCACTGTGACGTAGGAATTCAAGAATACGCTCCTACCATTTGAGGGTGGGAGCCAGTCACATATTTAAAAAATAGTTTTCATATTTCGCGTGCTTTATTTTGTCGGTCTGAAAAAAAAAGGCATATAATTAGCACAATGCTGGAAATATCACAGGCAGATGCCATTCAAGCACGCATACTTATGGATCAATGCCATTTTATTCATTAGGCGAGTAATTCACCAGATTAACTCGTGGAACGCATAATGGCCCTGCAGAGCGACCACACAGCGATTATTTCTGCCATTACTCTGATGTAACAACAAAATATACTCCCCCCCCCCCCACCAAATCATCACATCAGCATGTGTGGTTTGTGACAGGTTCGCTGAACACTCGCAAGGCGAGATGGCAAGACCTAATTAGGCAATTAGTCAATGCATAATTAGACAATTAAGCACGGCCTGATTGTTTGTAAGAAAAAAACTTTGCTGTTGTTAGGTGACGTTGCGTCACTCGGGACTTTCAATGATGTAATTTGTATTTTAGACCCAGGGAAACACACTTAATGTAAGTTTTCTAACCTTACGTTTATGCCTATTTAAGACTTTCAAAGTATTATATAAACATCCTTCGCACCTTTTTCTATTAAAATATCATGCGCACTTTGCGCACGGGTGCCTTTTTAACACCAAAGGAATAATAAAATGGTACATACTTGGTGACTAGAAATGTTTCAAGTGATTATTCCATGCTTTTTAATTATTATCATCGTGCGCGCTTGATTATGAGATAAGGACTGCTTGCTTTTACTACTAAGTGCACGGGAACACTTCTATTAACTCTTTCTGCATTTCAGCTCTCTACAGGATACACTAGAAACACGCGTGTTCCACAAAATGCCTGCTCAGCTGTCCAACATTTTTGCTCTTTGCTTTAAACGTGGGTTTGTGCGCGGTGGTGGCTGACGCGGAGAAATTAAAACAACGAGTTATCTGTGACGTTTTTCTTAGCACCGTTGTTAGCAGCCAGCGCGTTGTTTCCTGGCAAGTACATGCGTTTGTCCTTGCCAATTTTAGAGTTCTGGCCGTATAATCGTAGCCATAGTCAGTTCTCTTAACAATGGCTTTTGGGCACATACAACTCAGAAAACACGATCGCAGTTGCAAGCAGGATACCGCCTGAATTAAGTACTTGCGATATGTGCTCACATATAAGAAAGTTATCCTAAACACACACACACACACACACACACACACACACACACACACACACACACGCACACACACGCACACACACGCACACACACGCACACACACACACACACACACACACACACACACACACACACACACACACACACACACTTGCCCTAGGGGCGGAATTCTAGAAGCAACAGCGGAGCTTGTGTTAAACCTAAATTTTTTTGAAGCTCTTGCTATAGTTAAGAGATGCTAGTGATTTTAGTAGCCCCGTGACAAGCCGTTACGAGGTTCTCGGGGGGAACACCTCGCTTGACGAGCTGTTAAGAGATTTTAGTCTCGTAACTAGCTGTTAGGCAATTTCGGTGTTTTTAATCACGTCTCTAGCTGTTATGTGGGTACTGTTGGAAACACGCCCCATGATGAGCTGTTTCGAGATTTCGGTCGTGTAACAATCTGCTACGAGACGTCACCTGATGCTACGCTGCTATAGTTACTTGACTAGTTGTTACGTGGTGTTACGTGGTCACAAAAATGATTCGTGCACAAATAACTTCATTTAAAGTGTGTACATCACAACTGCAGAGATCTTTTGGCAACTTGCCGTGCTTGAGGTTTGACACTCACTTGGATTTGTGAGTTTGCTTCTCTTCTTCGCTCAATTTTTTCCGCCATAAAGGAAGCGTATGTTCTATAGATTGGTAAACAAATTATGCAGTGTAATGAAATAGCGCTGTTGAAATTGCTGTCTTGACCTACATTATTATATTCTACCTCCACCTCTATTATATTGTAGCACCTCCACCACTCTGTAAGACAGTAGCAGCGTTGGAGTCTCGACGGCGTTTATTGGGCCAAATCGCCTTATCAACCCTTCGAACGAAGACGACGTTTTTTCGTGATGATGATTATATACAAATGAAGAAGTTGAAGGTCAAACGTTGTCAATATTGTGCTTACAATATTATTGATCCGTGAGAGCAAATAAATACATTACTCAGTACAGCAAAGTGTCAGTTAATTGCCGTAATTCCGCTACTGCTAATTCTGTAGACCGTGTTTCCCGCGAACCTCTCAATGGACGGAAAACTGGTAGGGACGTGCAATTTGATCGTCGTGTAAATGGAAACGAACGCGGTAAAATGAAGCACCCTTTTCACGATCTGAGGAGAATTTATGTAATAAAACCACGTTTAACTGTCGCAAAAAAAGCGGTATGTCACAATGCGTCGAAGAATAGCGCTGGAGGAGAATGACGCAGTCATTTCCTTTGCTGTATACGTAATCGTGCACTTTCAGCCACACCTTAATTTATTTGCGCTAAAAATTACAGTACGTAAAATATATACATGCCCGCTCTATTCAGTTTTGCCTACGACGTGAAAAAATAAAACGCCGGCTGAGAAGCGGCGCCGCATTCGCGGCCACGAAAGACTCGTTCACACCTAAGGCGGCCCGACAAAACAAGCAAGCGGGATTTTCGACGCATTCAGGCGGCGGGTGCATGCGCTTGTTTAGACCGCGCGCCTCCTCTGGCTCTCCGCGTGGCAGAGGTGTGGGGCATCTCGCGCTTTTGCACACGTGTCGCTATCACATGCCGACGCTTGTCCAATAGTAGACGTGTGCCACCGTCACACCTCCAACGCAACGCGTTCCTGATTGGCTACGGCAAAGCGGCGAGCCTCAACGGGCGGCAAAAATCGCTCCGGGATCGATCGGACTTGCCGCCTTGCTGCTTTGGCCGCACGCCTATGGTGTGAACGAGTCGTAAGTGTGACACGTCGACCCGGAGCGCAAGCACAAGCATCACATCACAAGGCGCTAATATGTGGGGCTGTCGCATTTAGTTACCACTGTTTAGCACCGTGTTTTGTGCGCGCACAGTGTCACAGTCACCGCAGATTGTTATTTTTTATGTTTAGCACAATGTTTTGTGCGCACACAGTGTCACAGTCAAAGCATAATAATTTTTTTTATTACAGACGTTTGACGTTTTTTGTGTGGGCTACCATTCCGTGATTAGGCATTCCGACAGGCAAGCTTTCAACGGCAATAAGAAAAAAAAAACAGGTACCATAAAAACTGGTTTTTAGGTCCCTTTAGGCACACTGTCAGCAATGTTAGTGCTCAGTTTGCGAGCGATGGTTTCAAGAGAAACACAGCTTGTTAATTTGCCACACGTATCGTGGCAGGGACCGCGGCAGACCAATGTAAGCGTACCTCAGCACGAACGTGTGCCTGGAAAGATGGGTGACGACAAAAATTGTCGCTCGCTACTGACGAAGCATAAATCCAGACACACACACAAAAAAAGTACCGCCACATCCACGAAGTGAATGATGATGAGTGGGCGAAGCTCCGGAGGTAAACCTGGTAAACCATGAATCCTCCGTACATTTTGCCCACTCGATTTTATTGCAACGCTCCACCTAGCGTACGTCGCCGCACTATATCGAACGATGACACGCGCCATATGTGGCATTATTCCTATTTTATAACACCTCGCATCTTTCATAATCAACTACACGTACCGCCGTCTCGTTTATAACATCTTTCATCTTTTGGATGGATGGATGGATGGATGGATGGATGGATGGATGGATGGATGGATGGATGGATGGATGGATGGATGGATGGATGGATGGACGGACGCACGGACGGACGGACGGACGGACGGACGGATGGATATGGCTGTACCCTTTAGATCGGGCGGTGGCTAGCGTAATACTTAATGCCGTCAGCTACAAGTACCGCCATCTAGTGAACACTGCAAGAACTGAACGAGAGGTGGCTACATACAGGGGACGCACAGCCCACGCCTTAAGGAGCTTCGCTCCTAAAATCTTATTCGCCAGCTACTCATGCACGTCACGGAACGCTACAAAGGCGTATTTGCGGGAATTTTCGTTTGTTACGTCACAATGCTCCTTCGCTGTACAGTACTTGAGCTGTAATCGTGGCACAGCCTGAAGCGGAATCCCTTTCGATATGTTTTTTTTGGGGGGGGGGGCAGTAGTATCGCGTTCGATCAGGATAGACATCACAATACAGAAACCCATACCATGACGTAGCCGTCAAGTGATACGATTGCGTCATCCACATCATACCCTTCGCAGTAGATCAGTGGCTAAGGATGTTGGACTGCTTGGCACGATATTCACGTGGGAAAGGGATAAGACCATTCCGAAACATCCATGTACTTTGTGATAAGCGCAACTTAAGGCATTATATGTCGTGAACATTAAGTTTTTTTTTTCGACCACTACGAATGGCCACATTATGATTTCGCGGTTTTTACGATATGAACGCGAGGCGCGCGATATGATTATGAGTTTTGTGATCATTGGGAGAAGCAGTTTTCGTCATGCCGTCGATTTTGAAGTAAACTTCCGTTATGATGATGGCGTAGTTGAATTTTATTGTGATGTTCGTGGCAGGCTAAATAGCACATACCTAACAATTACACAAGAAAAACACATGACAAACAAGTGCATCATGTCGTAGTGCTATTGTGCGTTTGTTAGCAGAGCGCCCGGCCGCGATGGTCTAGTGACTATAAGGCACTCGGCTGCTAACCCACAGGTCACGGGATTGAATCCGGGCTGCGGCGGCTGCATTTCCAATGGAGGCGAAAATGCTGTAGGCCCGTGTGCTCAGATTTGGGTACACGTTAAAGAAATCCAGCTGGTAGAAATTTCCGGAGCCCTCCACTACGGCGTCTATCATAATCATATACGGTGGTTTTGCGGCGTTAAATCTCACGTATCAATCAATCAATCAATCAATCATTCAACCAATCAATCAATCACCCAATCAATCGATCAATCGATCAGTCAATCAATCAATCCATTGGCACAGCACTATTGTCAACGAACAGTCATTGGGATTGCTGCCTAATATCGCCACCAGTGGTTGAAGACGGGAGGTTGGAAGTCCGCCTCAGTAGAACAGTGCTTACAGTGCTCCGTTGCTGACCGATAGGTCGTGGGTTCGATTCCGGCCACGGTGGTCACGTTTCGGTGGAGGCGGGATGGTAGGAGGCACGTGTTCTCTGCGATGTCAGTGAACTTAAAAAAAAAAAAACACCAGATGGTCAAAATGTGCGGAGCCCTCCACTATATACGGCCCCTCTCATAATCACATGGTGGCTTCGGGACATAAAACTCCAGACAATATTAAGGGAGGCTGGAAGATATGCCGGAGGTATTGGTACACGGGAAAACGACTAGGCTCCCAGTTTGTCCTTTCCAGAAGTCTGAGGCCAACTGATTCAAAATTATGTCTACGAAAGGTTGAGTTACACGGATGACAGAACGAAAAGGGGAGGGGGGCAGCAAGAGATTGCTCGGACCCGTATCTGCATGTTGAGACCGCAGACACAAAATTGAATTTCTAGGTGTAACGAGCGGTACTACAAAGTTCACAACGACAACAGGCAAAAACGCCGCGGGCGAGGCAGATTGAACAACCGATTTAAAGAAAGGGAAAGGATGAAAAGGGTGGACCATGCAAGTAGATGCGCTTCACCTCTTTCGTTCTGGTCTGCCGTCATTGGCAACACGGCAGCACTGTTTACTTCACCCATTATGTTCTAACGAGCCTATAAACAAACTCCTCAGATACTTAGCTTGAACAGCGTGACTAACCTGGGTAAAGAGGAACACGCGCACACAATCAAACGGAAAGGGATGGCCGTCACTAAGTAATAGTGACGACAACTCATTCGTTTATTTTTTATTTCAATAAAGAAAAACAGTGTTTTGAGTGTGTTTCTGTCTGAGTTCTTTCTGTCACTCTGTTCAAACCTATAGCATGCTAAGCCAACCAACCTGCCAACACCTTTTGGTCTTCTTATGTGTCACGTGCCAAGAACGCAATACCAATAGCAAGTGCGCCGCAGTGGGTAACTTCGGATGAACTTTAAAAAGCCCACGTTCTTCGACACCCGCTTAAATCTACGCACATGGTTAGCTTTTGCGTTTCACCGCCATGCATGGCGAGGCAGCCACGGCCGCCGGGATTCAAACCCGCACCCTTGGCGGTGTACTATACGCCGAAAAAGGAGACCACGCGTGGGTCTCCTTTTTGTGCGGAGTTCCAGTATACGAACTGCATCACCTATTACTACCGCGTGGCACCAGAGGCTATAGCAAATCATTCGGCCACTTATAACGAGCGCTTGTTTCCTCTCCTCCCGTACCCACGTTCTTCTTACTACCTTGCCTGCAATGCGTGCGCAACGGCGGCGCGGCCTCGAACGAAACGGTATTCGAGTTTTCAAACGAGGGGCATCAAGCAGCCGCGGCAGATTCGTTTCGAGCTTCTTGTTCATTTTTTTACCTTTCTTGCCCAACGCGTCCCTTCTAGTCTTGTTTTACTTCCAAGACCGTGAGCGCACGCAGAGGCACCCGTTGGACGAAGGTCGCGGAAACGGTTCCAGTTGGCTCGGGCGCCGCAAGGTTTCGTCTTCGCAAGGCTTAGCCAAAAAAACCAGCCAACGGAAGGCTAACGCTCACACGTCCGGCGGGGTGTGGGGCAATGCATCCGACTACACGCTATACGCAGACCTGTTGACGCCGTGCGAAGCCAAGAACGGTTGCCGCGTTTATTCAAATATAAGCGGTCGTCGGCGGCGGCATACGGGGCACACCGTAGCAGGCGCATACGTTGGCGTTATTTGTAGGAACCACACGTTGTTAGAATACGACGTGCCGACACTTCACGTTGTCGACAGCGAAAGGGCTGGAGGCAACATGTACAACGATTTTCTAAGTTGAATCCGCTGACGTGACTTTCTGAAGGAGAAATTATGGGTCTAGATGGATCGACCTGGTTCAGAGAAAAGGCATCTTGTCACTCTCGGTAAATTAGTATTATTATTGTTAGTCACGGTCATTACGTCATGTGGTGTCACTGCAATAACATCGACGAGTCACCCTTTCAATGCTAAGGAATCACAAATTAATAAATGCTTTTGACGAAGGCGTGCCCAGCGCTTACTGGCTTGAGTAACCTTCATCTCACATTACAAGGGTCCCTTAGATCATGGCCTGAAAAGGATCTTCAGGAAAATGCAAACCTGTTCTTAAAAGACTTCTTAGTCGACGCTGGACTAGATAAGTGCTTGTGATGAAGAGCTGTGAGTTGTTATACATGAAAAGATCTGTTAGCCCTTGTACTGTGGGTAGAATGTAGACAGATATTTTTGCGTGTGAACGTCCTATTGCGAAGAGACCTCGTACTATCCATTTGTTTGCCGCATTATTTTCTGCACTTGTTTCTGTGTATTATAAGCTTCACTTTCTCGTTTTAGTTTTTAGGGGATGAGTCTTCTAGCTGCAGAATTTTGAGAAGTGGAGTAGCCGGCAGAATATCAACCTCTAACTCCCCAGCAAGCAAGTTATATTAGAACAGAATAGAACGGAACGGAAACGAATGGAAGGCAAAATAAAGGTTATACCACGACTTACGAAACCATCACACCTGGCGCTACTATTGCACAGGAACTGTTGAAGGAAACTGATTGATTGATTGATTGATTGATTGATTGATTGATTGATTGATTGATTGATTGATATGTAGGGTTTAACGTCCCAAACCCACCATATTACTATGAGATACACCGTAGTGGAGGGCTCCGGAAATATCGACCACCTGGGGTTCTTTAGCGTGCCCCCAAATCTGAGCACACGGGCCTACAACATTTCCGCCTCTATCGGAAATGCAGCGACCGCAGCCGGGATTCGATCCCGCGACCTGCGGGTCAGTAGCCGAGTAGAATGAAGGAAAGTGGGAATGACATTGTTATGTACATTCGAACGAAGCGTTGAAACGATACGAGAGAGAACATTGGAGAAAGACTAAGAAATACAAGATACATTAAATTATGCGCATTCGAAGAAATTCACTGCTTCCGTCAACTTCCACGCGCGTATCGCTTTGTTATACACTCAAACAACCGACGAAATGGCCTGCGCGTTTAACGCTGTCCGAAGGATAAAACCATCACGGCGCTAGAGGAGACATCAATGGACGGAGGCATAAACAGCGAGTGATATACTCGAACAAATGCGGTATGCGACGTGTTCCGATCTTCGTCACACAATAAGCGCGTATATATCGAATTTCACCTCTTTCGCCGCTTCCAAACAAGACTGGTTACGTAAAGAGCCAAGAGTTGTTACAAATAGACATAATCTCTTCGTTCTGAAAGCCAGAACGTTTTCGCTTTCGTAGGTATGCGGATGCTACATACCCGCCCCCTCTTCACGATTCTCTTTTGCTACGTTCTTACGTTAAAGTCACCTTCTTCGGCAACGTCAAGGGCGTCGCCTTAAAGGTTTTTAAAAATAAAATATGGAAAATAAGGACACGGCCTTGCAACACCATTGGTTCAGTTTTTTTTTTATGCCGGTTGATATGCCCGGGGAGGGGTTGAGGCTGCCACCCAGGATCCGGCGAAGGACGACTCTTGCGACGCGTCTCACGAACAAGTAGAAGATGCGTTTAATTTACATATTTGCAAGAGAAGTACATTGCAACGAGAGCGTACAGACGCGCCTTTCCATTACAAGGGCCCAGAGCGCACTCGAGACGAGCGGGCCAGCGAAGTCCAGAGAGAGAACACAGCGCACTCCCGACACGCTCCTTTTATAGCCGTCCGTGCACGCGCTAGACGCCGACTGTGTGTCCCAGCGACGCTGATGTGCATTTCCTGCGGCGCACACAGACGCCTCCCGCGTTCCTGCAGGACGCGGACAGCGTTTGACCGTTACGCCGATGAGCGTCCCTTGCAAGCCACCTCCTTGCTGTGCCGGCCATAACACGGTATACTCAAGAATGTGGTGGCCTCAAAACGCTTCGAAGTGCATACAGGAAAAGCGAAGGGCAAACGCCCGATTCCGAGACGCGGGATCGGGAATTCCGGAAAGTTCCGAGTTTTTTCTAAGAAAGAACGTCGTTGTTCATTGCCGCTTGTCGGGAATTTTCGGGCTATTGTAAATAACGATTGTCATACATTGCTTTCGGAGACGATTCCAAAACGCACGTTGCGTGACGATCGACAGCAGTGAACTTGGACGTTAGTCGGGAAATCTGATCGGGAATTACTAACTGACATACGAATATCATGCGTCGTTCACATCATTGTAAATTGTTTTAATGGTAGTACTCAGCACTGTAAGCGTATGCTAAGCAAACTATGACTGCAGTGTATGCGAGTGCGCCTGGCTTGCGAATAGGCCGACGAACTTATTCTGACAAACAGCTCGTGTCGAGCACAGTTTCCTACAATGTTCACCGGACGCAACCGTCGTGCTGAGATAATTCAGCCAACACGAAGATGATACGCATTAAGTGGATTTTCTAGTCTTCATGCACACGGCTTTGAACGCACTAGTGGCGTTGTTTATCGTCGTGCTTTGGTTGTTGTGTCGGAACGGCTCACTGCGAAGCACTTGAGTCAATTTGAATTGATCAACAAAAATGGCTCAAGGTGGTGAAGTGGAGCTGGTGACATTTTCGCTGGACTTCGCATTGCCAAAAAGCCGATGCAGGTCGACGTACCTGGAGGGGAAAAAAAGCTTGGGCAAATCCATGTGGTTGATTTGATTGATGTGTGAGCTTTAACGTCCCCAAACAAAATCCATGTGGCACCCATCGTTCCGATGGTGGCTGAACCGTCCGGCATAGTAGCTTTCATAGACACTAGTGCCAGATTTCACTCTAGTGTAGTAGTCTTGGAACACTATGATTTCAAGTAACAATAGTCGGGCTTAACATAAGCCCGACGTTGTTATGTATTGACCTCACACAGAGAACGTGTCGGCACACCTCTTCAGATATGAAGCTCAGCTTGGTAAGAGAGAGAGAGAAAGATGCAAGGAAAGGCAGGCAGGTTAACCAGACGCACGTCCGGTTTGCTACCCTGCCCTGGGGAAAGAGATAAAGGAGAGAAAGAGATAGGAGAGAGGGAGGAAATATGTACACATTCACGAGTACACTCGGGGAAGTACGCGCTGTTTACAGGGGGTCGTTCCGATTTTTCATGCTTAGGTATTGCAGCAGCACTGTAGTCGCTTTCTGCGCTATTGACGGCACGCCCTAGGCACCAAAATCTTCTGCATAGAAAATGGTCTGGAGTCCAGTTGGTTCAAAAACATCCAGCGCTGGCATCACTGGGTGTCGTAGCGAGCGCATCTGTACAGGACGTGTTCGACGGTCTCTTCAGCTCCGCCGAAGTCGCACGTGTCTGCCATAACGATGCGAAACAAGCACACCTTTGCGAATGCAACACCCACCCAAAGGCGACATAACAGTGTCGCATTGAAGCGGGAAAGATGCAATGGTAGCTGTAGCTCGAGCGAAAGATCTAGTTCATATTAGTGACACTTTCGGAAATGGGTAGACGACAAAAAACGTGCGTGTAAGAACTCGAGCCAGCAAATAATAGAGTTGTTTTGCCACATCAGTTCTTGGTAGAGGAATCGAAACTGTATCGTTTCTTCCTGGGCGGAGCGGGAGAGCGAGAGAGAGAGAACTCTTTATTTAAAAGCAGGGAATTTAGGCGGCATATATAAATCGCTGATTTTCTACTCTGCGTGGGCAAGGGAATTGAAGATTGAATGTAGGAATAGGGAGAGAGAGAAAAAGAAAGACAACATGTAAACATAGAAGACAAAAAAAAAAGAGAAAAATGCCATCTCTTTGACCATTGAATGAGGACGCGCGTTAACAGCTTTTGAGCGGTGTCAGGCTGCATGATCCTCGAATTTTTTCTAGTAATACCGATATGTCCGGGTAGCCACTGATATGTAATATCATGTCCTTTTGCTAGAGCTCGACGGTGGCAATGCCTTATTTTGTGCACCAATTTCTCACGCTCCCTAGGCAGTTTGCCATTCGCAAGAAGCCCAACTTAAGTATAGGCGGTAAAATGTAGGACACTGAGAATAAGATTGCCTCCACACATTCACTGCTCTAATTTTGGTGTTTACAAAAACAATCTTGGCGAGTTCGTTTTTCTTTGTGCGACCAGATTTCAACATGCCACAAGATGGCCAGCAAGGGTATCTTTATTTTACAAGCGTCTTTCGTTTTAGGGGCGAAGCTCCTTAAGGCGTGGGCTGTGCGTCCCCTGTATGTAGCCACCTCTCGTTTAGTTCTTGCAGTGTCCACTAGATGGCGGTACCGTCTCCTGTATGTCGCCTCCTCTCGTTTAGTTCTTGCAGTGTTCACTAGATGGCGGCACCGTCTCCTGCATGTAGCCACTTCTCGTTTAGTTCTTTCAGTGCTCACTAGATGGCGGGACTTGTAGCTGATGATGAAAAGATGCAAGATGTTATAAACTAGACGGCGGTACTTGTAATTGATGATGAAAGATGCGAGATGTTATAAACTAGGAATGATGTCACATATGGCACGTGTCATTGGTGGAAGGCAATCGTTCGATTTAGTGCGGCGACGTACGCTAGGGGGAGCATTGTAATAAAATCTAGTAGGCAAAATGTACGGAAGATTCATGGTTTACCAGGTTTTCCTCCAGAGCTTCGCCAACTCATCATCATTCACTTCGTGGATATGGCGGCACTTTTTTTCACAGCTCCTGACACGCCACGAGAAAACCGACGCAAACTGGCCTTGCTCACGGGCACTGGCCACCCTTTCTCACTTAACCTAATTCGTCCTGCTAGTTTTCCAATCTAACCGCATTCGCTAAGTCGGCCAACTCAACGACGTGCCATGGTGTAACACTGAGTATACAGTGGCTCTGACGCCTCGTGCCGGCAACTGGTCGATAAGCCATCTCGCCAAAAACAATGAGCTCGTATCGGAACTCCTCTCGCCACTATCGCACTCATTTCGCCACCTTGAACGAGCCAAATGTCGCGCCCCGCCTCGCCTGCGTGATTCACGATCCCCGCCACCCCTTCTCATCAGGCCGAGGTCGCCGGAACAGTCATTCTAAATAATCGCCCATCGGCCGTGAGCTAAAGCGCCGATTAATGCAAATCCGTGACGAATCGGACTGGCCTCTGAGACACCCGAGGCAATATTTACTGTATCGTCGCCCATACAAAACACCCCAAGCAATTCTTGATGCCACCGGGGAGTGCGTTCCAAACCAACAAGAGCTTCTGCGTAGTGGCTGCGACACCCTTATTAAAGAAGTCACGGTAGCTTTGGGTTGTGTCATTTGACAGTGTCTAAATGAAAACGTCGAACACTAATACGCACCTGTAACGACGTCTTTAATGAATATGGTCGTCTGTGAAACAAGGCGTTGAGTAGGGGAAAACCGCGCTTTTCTTCATCTGAAGTTTACGCTCCAGCCAGCGATGATACGTGGTATTGAACAGTCTAATTAAGGGGCGTAGCATTCCGGCCTACAAGCGTTCCAGCACGCATACAAGTTTGCCTATAAAATTTAATAAGTATGCCCACGAGCTATACAGGCATGATAGCTCTAGAGCATGATATTGGGAGGTATACCTCATGCGCTCGCCAGGTGTTAATACATAACCGTGGAACCAAAGCTTTCAATTTCTAAACCCGCAATTTAGTCATGCTGCAGGTCACTGTCGGCATGTTTCTTGAAACATGACGTCAAATCGCCTTCAGAAGTGATCGATAAAGTGGATATGGGAAAGACGTCTGTTTAAATGGCAACGCTATACGACATTATTCTCAACGAACCTCTCCCCTCCCCGAATTTTGGCCGATGTAGGAAAGTGATTTAGGTATTGTGGCCTGTTAATTGAGATGATTTTGCGACTGCTGATTTACGCGGTCTTAGTGCGAGTTCTGATTAGGGACGTGTTGTTTAACCCCAGGCGGGAAATCTGTTTCTTGACACACAGTCTGATGTAGGGTTTGTGTCAATGGTTATCCACAGAACCGATATGTTCTTTTTAATTCCTGATCATTGCACTTTGCGCGCATGAGGTATCCACGACGCTGACTTTAAGATGAGATAATAATCTGTAGTGATCACATTGCGTACAGCGACTCAGAATGAGCAGGATCCACAATTATGGATATCTGTGAATTAGCTAAAAACAAAAAAAAAAGATGTGATGATGTTTTGTTCTTGGTTAGTTTAGGGCGCTAATCGTAAACATAACTGAACTGTCCTGACTCGCCGAGCTGACAACGTTAGAGCTACCTAGAGTGAAATGCGAGATTGATACGGTGTTGGTCGACACTAAAAAGACTCTGGTTCTCCTTCGCCGCAGGCAAGCTATGTGAGGTACGTGATGCTAAATGACATTAACAAATTGTACCTTCATTGTACGCTCTATAAATCCAAGTGTTCTTAACTTTTCTGAGCACGTCCATGTGGCCGAGCAACAATTGTGCGGGAGAACGCAAACTTGTGGAGAAGGTGAGACAGGTCTATACCTATGCTATGTAAAGTGTGAAATATATCAGAACCATGAGGTAAGCTAGCCGATAAAGGTTAGTTATAGTAGAACGTTTACGGTGTCTCAACGCACATAGGATTTAAAAAAACGAGTTATAGCGACTTTGTAGTCACGTACCGGCCGTGACGGTTTGAATGACACAAAGGTAAGGCTCCAAGCTTTTGTACTTTCCCTCATGAATGGTGCGCTATGGCAATAGTACAAAAACGTTCAGGATTTGTAAGCATACTGTATGTATGATTTTAAACACAGTTTGTGCCTCGGTATAACGTGTATTTTACGGGTAAATATACGCACGTCGAACACTCTTGTGCCGCAAGCTCCAGCAGCGGTGGCGACGGAGACCAAGTGTACAAAATGTCACTGCTGTCAAAATCCTTCGAAAGCTTCGTCCAACGGGGTTGTTGCATGCAGGTGGAGGAACTGCCATATGTACACTTTCCGCTGTTTTGTAAGCTTTCCTTCGGTTCGTTATACGTTCTCGCGGAAACGGATTCGAGAGCGCAAAAAGACGAATTCGGGGCACGTTGCATGCACCGTCGTGGACGTACGGCACAAAAGAGATCCATCACAAGAGTGCACAAAGAAATATACCACCGGTCAGTCGCGTTATGTATTCCGAGACGGTGACACGAAACCGCAATTGTGACACAAGGCACCGCGGGGGCAGATTATGCTGCGGTGCGTATGCAAGAGTGATAGCGAAGAAGAGGAGGAAGAAGAAAAGGTTCCAACGAGAAGGGGATCGCGGAGAAGTGTGAATACCAGAAGCCCACACGACGACGGAAGGGCGGCCGCGTTCGTTTGCAAAACAAAATGCGCTTTCCCTTCGTTATCGCGCAACGTACGACGGACTGCGCTGCATAGCAGTGTGCCCTCCATTGCATCGAGCAGAGAAGCTGAGAGGGAGTTTTTACGTTGAGGAGTTTGGGAGGATTGAGAGTGTAGGAATGCATTGCTTGGTCGAAGAAGAAGCGGAAAGAAAGTGAGAGCGCATGGGAATGATGCTCGAGCTGTTCTGAAGTACCAGCTTTGGGCACAAAAGAGTTGGCTCACTGAAAGTTTTCCGAGAGAAAGTGCAACCCAAGTAATGTAATGCCGGAGGCTAACAACGCGTGAAAGACGAAGAAAGCTCAACCCCGTTGGATTTCAGATTTTCTCTATCGGATTTCAGATCTCCCCATGTGGATTACCGGAAGGTGAAATCCACATGGACGGATACATGTTCTTACATGGTTAAACGTGCTCGGTGCTCTTAACGAAGATCGCTCGAAGAACGCAACGCAGTCTTGCCATGGCGCACGCTGGCAAACCCCTATACGCTTGTTACCGTGAATAACCACATCGTATCACTACTTGATTCCAATGTAAGCAGTTGAACATCGATACCCTCGTCATATCATCGGTAACTATTCTTTGTATATAAAGATGTTACCCCAAAATATCAAGCAATGTCGAACTTGTTTGTTTATTGATACCGCCAATTCCTAAAGAGTACCTTCATAGAAGCGGAAAAAAAATCATAAATTTATGAGCAAATGCAGAGTGACACGCTACAAGCCGACCTGATGATATTTATGTATAAAAACTGAATGATAGCTTCAAGTGGTTCCGAGTGTACTGAATTCTCTTCATTTAGCCACAAAAAGAATGTTGTCAACCTCGTTAGCTGCATACAGCTAAACGGCCTACAGCTGAATCTACGCTGAGCAGTTCGTTGATGTCCCACGACATTGAAAAACGTGATGTTCTGTTTTTTTTTAATGTGAAGCATTTCTTAGCGAACTTGGGCGATTTTGAGCGTATCTATCTATCTATCTATCTATCTATCTATCTATCTATCTATCTATCTATCTATCTATCTATCTATCTATCTATCTATCTATCTATCTATCTATCTATCTATCTATCTATCTATCTATCTATCTATCTATCTATCTATCTATCTATCTATCTATCTATCTATCTATCTATCTATCCGCTTACGTTTCGGTGCTCTCGTGGTCACCCCTTTACCTTGGCGTGAACCAAAATTAGCATGGGAGGGCAAGATGGTTTGACGAATATGACGCGCTGGCCAAAACATGAATAATGTACCAATCCCGTCGCTTGCGTCGTCCAACACTTCCCGCCAGGCAGTGGCACATACCCACGGGCGGGTATGTGCCGCTGGTATGCGGGTATGTGCCACAGGTCGTTGACACTTAGTATCTATCCAGGAACGAGGAGAACACACATGGGCAATTTTAACGCGTGAGCGTTAAGCAATACCCGACATGGGTAGCGTCGACCCAACGAAGGCATATAATAAACGTCAGTGTTATAGGCAGCGTTGACCCCCCGACGAATGCAAGTAATAAATTGCAGGGTTTCAGCAGGAGTCGAGCCCAATCATTTTGCGTGGCAGTCAAGCATTCTACCACGGAGCTACGCCTGGTTGCGGAACTACTTTTCAAATAGACGTACTCTTCGTGAAACGTCAAGAGTGGTTGCAGTGCTGCCTACCCAATTTTATAAACGTTACACATGTGCTCTTTTGATACAGCCGTCACGTCAAGTTAACGTCAAATGTGGTTAGGTGCCATGAGCTCAAGTTCATTTATGTAGCAGAGTCCAGGGCCAGCACCCTCGCGAGCATCAGCGCTACGTATCAGCTTCTGGTGTTGCTAACACGCATGCTCCAGTTGACATCGTTGCGCGAATGCTAAGGACTAGTTATCTAAACATCTGCATCTCTTCAACATATGTCTGTGCGTGCAGCATTTGTACACATATTTAGCGTAATTTACGACGTGTCGGTCAATAAAAAAAATTGCAACACGGTCACCTTCCCTCCGCATGCTTCGCGTAGCGTCGATTCCCAGGTAGCACGCGGGATCTGCCGAATTTTTTCTTTCGTGAACTATCTCACCTTACGGCATAGTGAAGAGAGAGACAGAGAGAAAGAGATAATTATAAATAATATAGCAACAGCAGCGGACAAAAAGTCCAGCAATGCTCTGTAATTACAGTAATCTGAATTCTACTTTCTGAGGTCACCACGCAGTGGTCGCCGCCAGTGGCAGTCCTTCTGAGTAACCGCTCCCAATTGCGGTGCGCGTCTGCATCATACTGTTCGTGCAGTATCTATTGTACTGTAAATCCCCAACTCGAAACACTCGCCACGTTGATGAAGGTTTCTAGACACGTCGGCACTTGGTGAAGGACTCGCTAAACAAGAGGCGTTGGCGCCCGGTGCATTGGAAACTGACGCTATCAGTTTGAAAGGCAGCTCAGGTAGACTACTTAAGAGCTTTGCGCCGCAAAGCGCACGCTTCATGTAGCTCACTGCGAAAAGTGCACCGCAAGCCAATGTCGATATGAATGAAAGTTTCGAGGCACGTAAGGGCTTCAAGGACTGCGTAAACCAACGAAGACGTGGTTTATATAGCACCCACAAACTCGCTTTTTTTTCCCAAAGGCTTTCTCGGGCATAACTACGGGCGTGCCACAAAGAGCGCGCGATAGGAAGCTCATACTCATATGCAAACACCGACGTATTTGTATACAAAAGCCGCACACAAGCAGAGTCAAAGCCAAAACGCGAGTATAGAGAAAGGAGTCGAGTGAAACAGTCAAGCAATGTCGGCACACAATCTTACTCCTGAATATGACCAGAATGATCTAGTCTGGCTAGCCAGTGTGGGTAAGTAAGTAAGGTTGTCCTGGAGCGTTCCGGGGCAATGCCAAAGGGGTGGTTGCACAGGACAGAGGCTTTTTGTTTGACAATGCATGATCACGCTTTGGGGCAGTGAAGGGCGATGTGGGGAGTGAGGAACAATGAAGGGTCAGCACTGAAGAAAAAGACGGTCACGCGAGCGGTCTAGAAGTCACGTGGTCGAGGTTTCCGAGCCAGTCGGGGAAACGTTTTCTTCACATTCGGCTCTTGCGGAACGGCGACAAAACCTCATCGTAGACAATGGATTGATAAAAAAAGTAAATATAACAGAGTCTTTATACGGTCTTCTCGGTCGCGACGATGCATCTGTTTTGTTGGTTTGCGATCGCTTTCAACGACGTAGTTCTACTTGGAGGCACTGGACAGTTTCCGCGGAGCACTAGAGCAATAGGAATGATCGGCGAAAAACCGAAGACGAACACTGAAAGTCTGTTGTGTGGCAGGAATTTATGTAGGTATCGTGTAGAGTGGCCTCACTGTTATCGTAAACCACGTTTCGCTGCTGATTGTTCCTGCAGAATTCCTGCATATTGTCCGAATCCAGAGTATTCGAAGGCGGTCATCTACACAGAGTCTACAGAGACGGTGCTGACGAGCATTGGCATATACATCTGGGTGGGTGGTGCAACCAAACTTCTACCCCAAAGCGCTTCCGTTATGCATGTGCATCTATGACATGCTTTGGCCGCAAATAACCCACACGCAAAGTAAAGGAACACTCAACGACAAGCACAAGCGGCACTTCCAACTAAAGTAGACCGGGCGCAAATCCACACTTAAGTAACAACATACAGACATGCGCAGTCTTCACAAAAGCATGTCATCAAGTACCAACTATAGGCCAACAATCATTATTGTTGCATGGGCATTTATTCACGCTCCCATAACAACGCACGCACGAACATAGAGAAACATTGGGTGAGCCACACGTTCCCCCCCCCCCCTCCCACCAAATATTTTTGGCTACAGCCCGGCTAACAAGTCCTTGCTAGGCAGGAATCGAGAAGTCCACAAGCTGTCTTAGTATATAATACACGATACGTAAGAAAACCCTGCATAATTTCTGCTACAAGTGAACAGTATCACATCTTGAAGTGCTCGTCCTGATGTATCAGCGGCTACAATTATCAGCTTACTGGCTGATGTGAGGGTCTTGCATCTGGACCAAGGTGACCATCATAGAAAAGATAGGCTGAGTGGACCGAGGTAGGGAACGTCATTCATGATATCGCGGGGACCCATATGCGTTTGCCTGAGATGACCCGAAGGTGTGAGCTGTGTTCTTGTTTTCCTTCGAAGTCGATTGCATTCGACGCCGACCTCACCCCGAAAGCTTCCTACACTGATCGTAAATTTGCTCTGCCTTCGTGATTGGATACATTGTAAACTTTATGTACGTCACGTGGTGCTGCAGTGCCTCCGGAATCGGCACCTTTTTAACCAAGCGATGTGATGTGATAACATCAGCATGCAAAGTCCCATGATGTGGCACCATAGTGACACCGTGATAACATCGCCAATTTCGGCGACCTGTTACGCCACGACGACATCATATGACAACGTCACCACGTGGGGGTGATTTTTTTGTATTAACCAAATTCAGGCCGACGTCGCTGATGGCTACCCTTCGTTTTTGATGACTAATAAAATACTTCTCGTTTTAATAATTCTTGAACGACCTCGCACTTATTCCCGACTTTTCCGCTACACAGCTCATCATGGTCAAAATATCCATTCCCTACACGAAACTAAATAGATCGCCATCAATCATCGTCAGTCACCGTGAATGATCTTCAAGCCACCCTTCATATCTCTGGGTACGCATGAACTCTGTCCTCTTCGGGTAATTTGCAGCAGTCAAATCGCATTCGCGTTAAGTCCGGTGGAAAGTGTAGATGTGCCCTTCGCATTCACTCTCAAAGGCACGTGAACATACGCGCTTTAGTAGTGACGCTCACGTTTAAGGACGAATACCAGTCACTGCACACCACGAGCCCAACGATACTACCGGAGGCGACTCAGCCGTCCTTCGACGGGGTTGAACCGAACACCTTGCTTCGAGAGTTGGGACAGTTAGCCTACATAGCGGCCCCGTGCGCGTGATACGAAGTGGTGAGCAGCCGCTTACGCCAGTAGCAGCAAGAGACCCCCCTCTCTCCCCCCCCCCCCCCCGCTCCCACAACACAACGATCGAGTCGAGCACCGCTAATGGCAAACACGAAAAAGAGCCCAACCTACACGAGGCAGGCATGCGCGCTGTACGATCGTGAATCCAATACCGCATCAAGAAGCCATAAATTCCTGCCGATTTACTCTCGGCGTCGACGCTATCTGGCCCACAATGGCGCTTCCGGCACGCACGCTTCGGCTCGGGAAATTGCGTGCAGTGCTGTGGAAGCTGCGAACGGGAACTTAAGCAGGGCTTATTTTTTTTTCTTATTCTTACATTCTTCAAGACCATTAGAGAAGTCACGCAGACTCACATTGCCGCTGCCCACCGCCATCTCATGTAGTATGCGAATTGAAGTACGGAATATTTAAGGCCTTAGAATCTAAATAAAAGCGACGCGGCATGTGTGGTGTATGCTGTATGTGCAGGGCACTAATGACAGTAATCCGGGGTATGGGACACTCATGAGATCGTAATATCTTTACAATGTGTCTTAAAAACGATCAGCTCTGGTGCTGCTATACTGCTTTACGAATTGGTGCGGCCGCAGTAAACCAAGGTCAGTGATACTGATCCTGCTGCTGTGGTGACAAAACAAAGTGTTAAGTCGCACACGTTATATCACAATATCAACAACAACGCAGCACGACATTCATGAGAGAGAGAGAGATAAAGAGGAAGGCAGGGAGGTTAACCATTAGATAATACAAACGGTAGTAGGCATAGAACCAATCGAAACCAGGAGGCTCTAATTGTCTCAGTAGCAAGTACTGAAGTTGCGGTAGCGAACAAAAAAAAAGTCGGCTGGATGAATGCAATTTGCGGGCTCATTTATTTAAGCAGTATAAAATATCGTAGCAGAGAATATAATACACTTCAGCAGTAAGACACATCGTAATAAGCACTAAGCTTTAACCAGATGAACTCGCGAAAACCTAATTGTGTAAAGCCCTCGTACCATCGGAACGCGAAGTAATCACTTCTCAGGATCCCACATCGCACGTAAGCCGCAGATGTAGGAAGCATTACGTAAGATGTTAGGTATAACATCGATAATGGACAGTGGCTTCTAATAAAGACCTACGGAGTTGTACAGGGCGTTCTTTATATTCAACAAACAGGTCAGGCCCCAAAGGTTTCCGCGGATGCTGCACGGACATAACGAAATGCAACGCACAGACGGGCGGTCTTCCTATAATTGAGTTTTCACCGCCGGTGCCAACAGTACGACCTTATGATCCACCGCCTTCCGGATGCCAGAAAAATGATGCGGAGTCGCCATCAAGCGAAAACAAAGAAGAATAGGAAGTACAGGGGCCAAAGGGCGGCATTGTACTGTAAAAAGCAATCCGCAAACACCGCTCACCCTATACACGCTACCGTCTTCTAGGCCTTCGCCTCCTCCGGCCACGTCCGGCCACGTCCGGTACGAAACAATCAGTGAGAGTGTCCTTGTCCATCCGTGTGCCTCGCAACAACAACAAAAAACGGCACCGTTTGTTTCATTATCACCGTCCCGACATTTGTTATGCGAAGGTTACGGAGCAGGGTGGGTGGCAAGCTTTGAATACAATGGCCGTTGGCCACTGCGTACTGTGCACCGTACGATACCGTGGTCCGCCCGGTGGTCCAGCAGGGAGTCGCCGTAGCTCCTCCGTTTCAGCTTGGCTACGACTATAGCGCCCGCAGTATGAGGGTCAGACGTTTTTACCGTCTTACACAGACGCTCTCTCTTTCTGTCTATTCTTTCTTAGGCAAACTGGGTAACAACGCAAGGACGACACACAGCTTGTGTCACAAGCGATAATTCTTCATCGTCGTCAGCAACAGCAAACAAAAAAATTGCACGAAGTTCCTTGCAAGTGTGCAGCAGGTACCACGCTTCTTCGAAGACTGACGAAGAATGGCTTAGTGAATGCATGCCTACTACGCAATGACTAATGGCGAAATGGGTACCCTGCAAGAGTGCTTGCAGCAGATACCCAAAGAGTGTTAAAAAAAAGGCTCACAAAGGCCGCTTTTCTAGCCTTCACTGTTACACTGCGGCGCATTCGGTGCAGGCGTAGCGGTTTTTTAAGGAAAGATACGTATTCAATTTAGTCTTTAAATGAAACAATACATATAGTTGATAGTCAGCGTTTCCGCTATAGCCAGTGGATCTCTGGACGAAAAGTCCCACCCACTTTAGTTGCTAACAGAAATTATCAAAAAACGTTAAATCTCTCTCTCTCGATTGTCACAGTCTGGCTGTACCGTCCTTGCGTGGTTACCCCTTAGAGTACGCACTATTCAGCCTAAGTTAACACCTTACTGCCATCTGCTGATATAAGGTGGATTATCGTTTTATATCGAGAAGATTATTTGTAACACCCGCGCGATGCTGCTTGATCGGGTGCTCGGCGCGTTAAGAAGCCTTGAAGGCGCCAAGAACTGGACGTAAAGAAGGAGGATGATGTCTCGGACAGCACAGAGCAGGGAGATAGAGACAGTAGCGTAGAAAATGAGCGGTTACTTTTTACGAGGAGGGGCCCGGCTGCCCGAAGTTTGTTCCAAGCGGGTACTGGTGCTCCCCTGATACGGGCCTCGTGTGGCTTTCTACACAGTGGCGGCTACACACGCAGTCATTCACAGGGCCACATGGACCTGTTCGCCGTAAGGGGCCGTCGCAGCGAGAGGAGAAAAAACAGCGCAAGCACACCGCACCAGCGCTGGCAGGGTGGTGCACGTAGCCGAGCTACCACCTCTAATTCCAGCTAATTAGCAAACTCCAGTCCTTGAAAACACGTCCGAGGGGACTGTTTAAGCAAGGGCGGGTCTTCACAAAGGTGCGCCGGCCTATGAAAGAGTGCGTGTGTGAACGTGAGTGAGCGAGTGTGTATTTGTGTTGCATATAGAAAAACAGACTCGCTACTCATACAAATGTGTTTTCGGACTTCCTCGCGGCCCCTTTGAGAGCGATATTCATCACTCTCTCTCTTTCTCTTGTATGTCCATTGTTTCTTCCTTTCCTTTGCTTCATTTTTGGAGTGTCCCGTCTCATTCGACTTCCGATAACAACACCCCTTTGAATATGGGCGTCTCGCTTGTCCTCCGCTGCTGAGTCACGTGGTCGGCCGATGGCGCGAGCTCGCTGTAGGGAATTGTCTAACCCCACGCTAACCTCCTCCCTTCTCTCGCTTTTTGATTACACCGGCGAGCGAGGAATACACACAGACGCTAGCGGATCGTAGCCGATTGCGAACCGAAGCCAAGCCCTTCCCTCTCCTACGCAGCAGCCTCCGGTCAAGGTGTGACCGCGCTAAGATGGTCGGCGTGGTGTGGGAAGCGAGCGGTTTTTTTATTCTTCGCTATGGAGCCACGCCCAGAACGTTGTCTTCATTAATTTTTGTTTTATTCGTGATCGCGAATGCTTACGAAAAGTAAAGGTCGGACACACAGGGGAGAGGTGCACTTCGCTTTTGTTTTTCTGCACCGACGCTGCTGCTGCGAGGGTCTTTGGCTTCGGGCCGTCGCATTCCAGACAGAGTGATCCTCGTTTAAAAACGATGAGTCACCTTCTTGCATCTGTGGGGAGGGTGTGTGGTCACGGCGGAAGAAGGCAAAGGTCTGCTGCGGGCGAAACAAGCAACAAACCAAACAACGCGCCAAGTGAACGCTACTGACCGCGTATACAAAACAGAAAAAAAAACGACACAAAGAAAGGCAGGAAGCCAGTGGCTGCAAAGGATCACGCTCCCTTTCCTCAGCACCGATGCTCTCTCTAACGGCTTGTCCGTCCGTTAGGGCCGTCAAAAAAAAGAGACCCCTCCTCCTCACCCATTGTCTCCGTGGCCCCAAGTGGATCAGAGGGAACGCATATATAAAGCTCGACGTCGGTTGTCCCAGCACGAAGCGAGAAAAAAGTTGTTCAACAGCCCGAGTCGAAGAACTTTGTCCAGTTACGTGAGGTCGTCCCAACCAAGAAAACAATGCAAGCCTTCGTAAGTACATGCGCCTGCTTCAAACGTGGTTTTCGACTCCTTCCGAGATCCCTTGGATTTACTTGACGTCTGGTTAAATCTAAACGGTGCTGGGTATGGGAGCGACATTGGAGGTAATCCCTTCAAGCTGACTGTAACATCACGATATTCCCCACTGAATTGATTGATTTGTGGGGTTTAACGTCCCAAAACCAGCATATGATTATGAGAGACGCCGTAGTGGAGGGCTCCGGAAATTTCGACCACCTGGGGTTCTTTAGCGTGCGCCCAAATTTGAGCACACGGGCCTACAACATTTCCGCCTCCATCGGAAATGCAGCCGCCGCAGCCGGGAATCGAACCCGCGACCTGCGGGTCAGCAGCCGAGTACCTTAGCCACTAGACCATCGCGGCGGGGCTTCCCCACTGCGTAGAAAAGCTCCTTACTACAATGAACTTGTTCGCAACGCGAATAGTTCCGACTGTAGGCTTTATAAAACATGTCCTGTGAAAGCGGCTCAATGTTTGATCTGCCTTACGGTAACATGCCATCGGGCAATGAAGTTGCTGAGGCAATTAGATTGGGTGCTACAAGTTACGTTGGGTGACGAAAATTGCAAATAAAGTTAAGACGCAATGCAGAGCTCGAGCATGCGATTTCATGAATGAAACTAAAGCGATGCCCCACTGTTTTTCTGCGTACAACTGGAGAAAAGAACAGAAAAATAGACAAATAATGAAGAAATGGGAGAATTGTTTTCAGGGCTGCCGTTTTCGGTGAGAGCACACGGAGTGTTGTATAGTTCCTAAAGAAACGAACGATTCTAAGGCGCATTGAACGCCCAAGTTTAGCCCCGAGTAAACTTAATCCAATGACAAAATTTCGCACGTAATGAATTGCATGTCTGCGAATCTCAGAACTATGGACCAACTATTAAATACAGTGCGCTGCTGATTGTTCTTCCCAGATCGCAACAATCCTTCTCAGCTTCACCGCCTCGGCTCTGGCCGGCGGCTACGGCGGAGGCTATGGTGGAGGCTACGCCACCTATGCCGCTCCTGCGGTGGGCTACGGTTACGGCGTAGCCGCTCCTGTCGCCGCCAAAGGCCTGGCCTACGGCGCCACCTACGCCGCTCCAGTGGCCGCCTACGCCGCTCCGGCTGTCACCAAGACCGTGTCGTACGCCGCCCCCGTCGTTGCCTACGGCGGAAACGGAGGCTACGGCGGCTACGGCGGCTACGGCGGATACGGTAGCTACGGATACGCCGCGCCTGCTGCGGTCGCAACCTACGCTGCTCCCGCTGTGGCCAAGACCGTCGCTACATACGCAGCTCCCGCTGCTGTCGGCTATGGCTACGGAGGATACGGTCTCGGCGGCTACGGAGGATATGGCCTCGGCAGCTACGGCGGATACGGCCACGGAGGATACGGAGGATACGGTGCCGGATACGTGGCCCCCGCCGTCACCACTTACGCTGCTCCCGCGGTGGCCCGCTACGCCGTCCCGGCCGTAGCCAAGACCGTATCCGTGGCCCCGGCCGTCGCCACCTACGCCGTGCCGGCCGTAGCCAAGACTGCCGTGACGTACGCCGCCCCCGCCTACGGAGCCGCTGTCGCCGTGCCGGCCGTGGCAACCAAGGCTGTCGGCTACGGTCTGGGCTACGGTGCCTACGGAGCCGGCTACGGCTCTGGATATGGCATCGGATACGGCGCCGGCTACGGCCTCGGTTATGCGGCGCCCGTGTACGGCCACTACACCTCCAAGTACTACAAGAAATAAGCGTGAGTGTTGGAACTATAGATGCGGCGAGTCCTTTTTTTGCAAAGTTCATTGGGTGAATGCTCAAGACAGCCAGTCAGTCTATCTCGTCTTTTTTTTCTCTTTGTCAACCTTGCTCCACGTATTTCAGCCTAGTATGTACCAACTAGCCCAACATAACGTACAGCCAACGTAGTCGAAAAAAAAAAGAAATGTCTGAACACCCAATGCTGATTCAAACATTCGTTGTTGTTTCGAGTTGATCGCGGCATTTCCCTGTAATAAGTTTTGAGTTGATTAGGTTCTTGCTTTGCCCTTGCTAAAGACTGTGATGCACGCGATATTTCAATGTGGGATATGAATAGTAGGCCGGCGCGATGAAAAAAATTTTGTATCTTTGCTGAGCCTTTTCTCATTGCCCATAGCTGAGGGCAACGGACGAAAAACCGAGAGAAAGGATCGAATTACGACGGAATCCTGACATTTTACGAGCCCTAAATTGGAAAAAACGCCGGTTAGTCGATTGTCCAGCGTTATTGGAATGAGCCTAAATGCTTAGGTCTTTTACCAAAGAATGTAGTATGAAGACCAGGTAAAAGGCTTATTCTAAACATGAAAGAGCAAACCCAACTCATTTCACATTGTACAGCAATATAACAATAAAGGGTAACGCACTTGTAAAATCACTCAATTAATTCAGTTTTTTTTTTTTAAGGCGGTGATACACGTACCACTGTAGGTTCAGTTTGACACAGTACCTTCCACTCTGTAATGCTTTGTGGCCACTACCCACGAAGCGGCATCTTTAAACACCTGGAAGAGTAGGAAATAATTGAAATTTATGAGAACATGCTGGTTGCAAACGTTTCTAGGTGGGAAGCATTTTCATAGCTTGCGAACGCATGGCATAGTACACGAAGTATGATCAATTATCACGGTACAGGATATTTCGACAGACCGTCATTTTGACGACTGCCTTAACGGCACATGCATTCGAAGGAATCGCTTGGCACTATTATTTATAAAAACCTACAATAATAATAACCTTAAGGTTCAGATAGAGCCTTGCATCACGACGAATGTCAGCATAATGCCAAGTTACAGCGGGAAAGGCTTTCAATCACCCGAAATCATTAGGAGGAAGTTTCCTATACTGGGCCACACCACAACGGGCAACAGCAAAATACCTCGAAACAATATTGTATTGATGCCTCATTTTGTTGAACACCCTAAAGCTTGCAACTGTCCACTCAACTCAGGTGGTGATTCTTGCTACTCTGTACCTCATGGTTAGACGTGAAATAACGCTAACTAGAAATATGAGTGCTGTGACTTCATGTTTGCACTTGCGTTCACCACTAATTATCATTAAAGTTAAGTAATTCAAAAGTTGTGGCTTCGGGTACCAACAGGAGCAAATTTTTTTTTATCGTGCACTTTACACTACTAAGAATTATGCGATAATTGCTATACCACAGTTAAAAAAAAACAATAATGTCCCTTAAGCTATTCTTGGCTTAATTATTTGTCGGACTCATTAAGCTGCGTCGCGCAAAAAGAAAAAGCTTTTTGAACAATTCTTCTTCTTTACTTATTCTAACACTTGGATATGTATATACATTAACTTGACGCTAAGAAATCATCATGAAAAGTATTTCTATGCATCACAACTACGTTTAACCTACGATATTTTTTTCATTCGCAGTGTAAAAAGATCAACAAGGCAAGAGCCGCACGTCACAGCAGCTCGCAAGTTTCTCGGGCTTCCACCAGGCATCAGGGCATCGAACGAGATTCACCATCGAGACAAGCTTCCGCACTTTTTTTCTTCGTATTTATTTTCCTGCTCGGTCGACTCCGAACTGCCGACGCTTCTCTCGTCGAAAATAATAAAAAAAAAGTTCGCGAAAACATCGACTGAGTATGTGCTTCTTCTTATCCGAAATCTGGCTATTTCTGTGGCTTCACCAACCCAGTTTTCAAGAGCCGAATCCGTATACTCTCCACAAGACAACAAGAGCTCCAGCCAGCGTTAGTTGTGATACCCGTAACGGTCTGACAGCGAGGACAACGACATCATCATTTTCTTTCCTATTGCGATAAGTTTCCAAACTGCTTTGAAAACTACAGGAAGCGAATTTCGTATTCACAAACGCCTAAGAACTGTGGCAGTGGTGCTCAACTGTGAACCCACAGTCCAGACTATGCCGTGAATAGCAGAGGCGTGCGCAATGTTTTTCGGGCGCGAAGACTCGTCGCTGGGCCCTCTCTTTATTATGTCCGTGTATGGGGCTGATTTTGCCCCCCACCCCCCCACACCCCTCAGAGTTGCAACGTCCCCTCCCTATTATGTCCGTGTATGGGGCTAACTTTGCCCCCCCCCCACCCCTCCAAGTTGCAACGTCGCCTCCCTATTATGTCCGTGTATGGGGCTCACTTTGCCCCCCATGACTTTGCCCCCCCCCCCAATCCGAGCTGCAACGCCCCCTCCCTATGAATTCAATGAGTGCAACCGACTTTGCGCCCCCTCTTAGATCACTACGGAGGGGTGCCCCCCCCCCCCGTCCCCTTCGTACGCATACCTATGGTGATCACATACTCTTATAATCTCTGTCTTAAAACAGGGAAGCGCAAAATCAAGGAGGACAGGAAGGAATACAGATAATCATTACACAGCGCAATATCTATGTGCCTTCCTGTTCTCGTAGATTTTGCGCTTCTAACTTCTAAGACAGAGATTATAAGAGTGATTACAAGAAGAAATTCTAAGAATATGTAATTTAGCGCAGCAACATATTGTAGCGCAGCAACACATACTTTTATGATCTATAATTGGGCTATCGAAGGTGACTGTGTGTAGCCTGCGTTAGAGGAAATAAAAATTAAATTAAAAGTGAGCACAGTGAAACCACTGGCTGAAAGTTTCTTGATTGGCCAGTCTCGTTGGCTGCAAACAGCTCACCATCGGGGTGCTAGGAAAGTAATTCGACTCATGTGTAAAGCAACACAGTTACATAAATCATGATATATCGCACCGCGTTCATGCACTTGGAATAGGGTGAAATCGGTGCCCCGCCACGGTGGTCTAGTGGCTAAGGTACTCGGCTGCTGACCCGCAGGTCGCGGGTACGAATCCCGGCTGCGGCGGCTGCATTTCCGATGGAGGCGGAAATCTTGTAGGCCCGTGTGCTCAGATTTGGGTGCACGTTAAAGAACCCCAGGTGGTCGCAATTTCCGGAGCCCTTCACTACGGCGTCTCTCATAATCATATGGTGGTTTTGGGACGTTAAACCCCACACATCAATCAATCATTAGGGTGAAATCGGTAATTCCGTCACATTCTGAACCCATTTCCTGCTGCAAAACCGCCTCAGTGCCTTTTGCAATGTTGTACCATGCGAGGCAATGGCAGAGCCACTGTTGTATTACACTTCCTAAAAAAAAAAAAGAACTTGCGCCATAAAATAGGCAGTTAAGAAACAGATACAGCTTCTTTTCAACATCTATAGTCCGCAAGTGAAATTTTAATTGATACTTTGTCGCGCATGTTTGCCCCAGTATTTGCTGATAGTTCTGCTGCACAGACATTTTATTTCCAATGGGGCAAGCCCATTCAGGGAAATAGGCACACGAGAAATAAAAAAAAAACCTATTGTTCGAATTACACTGTTTGCCAGACGGTCACTGTGCCAATAAACGAACTTCACCCATGCTCGTTGGTGACTGCAAAGTTTCTGGTTCGACCCTGTAAGAGTAAGTAAACTCTTGCCATTATGAATTGGCTTCACGATCAGTTTGTGATCATATTACAATCAAGCTTTGAGTTAAAGTTGCAGCTTATCGATGATGACGCAACATTCAACAACCAAACCAGGATGATCTTGGGTTCATCAAAGAATTGGAGTTATCCGACGTAACAATCATGATATAGGAAACCATGGCATAACAGTCAACCTCGCAAGAAATTTCAGTTGCGATGGGTTCTATAGTCGTTGACAACCTAACAATAAATAGGAGCTCCGCCACTATGCTGTGGTGCACGTGTTTTTGATCTGAGCAAAGAAGTGGCGCTAAATAGTTCTAACCGTTAACTACTTGTTCGTTAATAATGAATCCCACTAGTCTAGAAGGGTAGAGCGTCGAACTGTGAACGCTGTTGTCATCCACAACTACTACTTTAGGTTAGCTACGAGCTTCCGTTCACCTTTTAATTATAGTAAAAGGACCTAGCATTCAGTGTGACTACGTTAGAGATCATTAGAGTGTCGGAATTTGCACATTTCTGCAGGAGACAGCAGCTCAGGTGACCCGCTGGGAGTTGTAGACAATTGTGATTCCGTCTGTAGTATCCCTATGAAAGGGAACACACGGGCGCACGGCGAGATAGCGTCGAACCCGATTTCTGTCATCCTTCCAATGACACTGCTAAAAGTGAGGTAGAAAGGGCACCGCTTTTCCGCGTACTGTTGTCAGTCACCCTGTGCGTCTACGTTTACGACACGTATAGAGCGTATACACGACACAGATACGGCTTGAAAGCATAGTGGCTCCCGTGTTGTGTTGTGATACGCGCGGACGCACGCACACGCGTGCGTGTGAACATACGCACAAACTGGCGGATGAACTGAAAGGCAGCGATCGCATCCTTCTGCTTTCTTCTCCCGCGTCATCACGGTAGGCCTTGGTCCGCGTGATTGGCGTAACCGATAGAGGGAACGAAGACGTGAGAGAGTGAACGCGGAGTCTATCGGTGTATCACGGGCCACCGGTGTGTAACCTCGCTTTCTCCCTCCGTCACGAACGCTGCTGCAGCCCCCATCGGAGCTCGTCCGCATTCAGGGCTGACAGGAGCTCTGCGGCTGGCTTCGCTTGTCTTAATTTGGCTTGGTTCGCGACGTCTGCAATGCGAAGCGCGGTGTGCGTAGCACTCGTGCGCCGGTAGTTTATGTGGCAGCATCTAGGAAATGCTACCTTGCTACAACTGCGGATAAGCAAAACTTCAAACACATTCGGCGTTACCCAAACATGAAACGTGCATACGTTAATTTAAAGCGCACCTCTCTTTATGCGCTTGTTTCAGCGTTGAGCGACATCAGCGTCGCCTTCACTGGCGGAGTGAACGAGGACGAAAGAGAGCAAACGCGGAGCGTGATAAACGGTGATAGCTATAGGAGTGTGCGAGGAAGATAAAATAACAGTTTGTGTGAAAAACAATTATTTATGGAGAGTTTGCATGCCCATAAGGGCCCCTACAAAGGGGGAGTCCTTATTTTGGAACCCCGCTGGACAAGGCCACTACCCGCGCCCGTTAGACTAGAGCTCTTTGAGCCATAGAGTTTCTTAATACACACTAGAGGGAACTCTGGCGCTAGTGTCTATGGGAGCTGCAACACACGGCGATTCAGTGAGCATGGGAATGATGGGTAGTACACACATTTGTCTAATTTTCGTACTCGTGGCCTGCTTCTGGCTCCGTGTGCGTTCGTGTGGCTTGGAGCTGTTTTTTTCACGAAAACATAATTTAGCGAATGTTCACCGTTTGCGCTTCATAACCTTATTCTTTTAGGCTTACCATTTCGAATCAAGTCACTAAGTTCAAAAGGGTTTGTTCTTTATTTCAAAACAAAACCGTAACCAGCAATAAACGAAGCCGCAAGTACGAAGACGAGGCAAATGTGTGTACTACCCATCGTTCCCATGGTCACTGAACGATCGCAGCGCCAGAGTTCCCTCTAGTTAGTTTTGGGAAACTCTATGCTTTGAGCCTCCAGCCCTGGCAAGGCGACAGCTTCCGCAGCGGCCCCACGCAGCGCACCACAGTGTAGTGCGCGCCATTGTGCGGTCGTCTATGACGTCATCGCTAAAGTATGCGGCGAGGGCGCTCAGCGATATCGTATACGGAAATAAAGCGCTGCATGTGCGGAAGTCTGTAATGCGCGGTGGCTGTTGTATAACCCGACCTTGCGCGGTTTTCCGGTTACCGAGGCAGTGTAGAAGTACGCTCTGTCTAAGGCAGGTGATATGTGAAATGCTCTGAACGAAATAGTCCGCGGCGCGACTATCGCTGGTCACGGCATGGTATGCTACTGTACATACACACACGGCACTCTCGAACTGCTTGTCTCAAGTTATCGCAATATCAAAACATAAAGACACTGCGCTCAACACTGCCACTATGGTATATCGTAATCATCCGTAAATTGGAACACTGTGCTGTTTAGCAAACCGTTCTTCCCCCCGAACCAAGAAAAAAATACTATAGTGATTACAAATGGGTATGTGCCATAGTAATTGTTTAGAACTCACTAACAAACACTGGATCATCAAAAATGAATAATGCTATCCCCGTCAAACAAATCCCTGCCCCTGTGGGGCTTTTTAGAAAACTTTCATGATAAACGATATGATAAACGAACACACACACACACACACACACACACACACACACACACACACACACACACACACACACACACACACACACACACACACACACACACACAAACACACACACACACACACACACACACACACACACATACCTAGTCATATGAAGCCTGACGTCGATAGAGCCAAGTTCAGGCTAGGTACTACCAAGGTGAACCTGACATAGGTAAGTTCAGCCTAGCAACACTGTGCTTTATCTAGAGATAGCCATGTTCTACTCAGTTGTACTTAGGTACACGCATGTTCTACATAGCAACAACTATAAGCGGCCAGTAGCTCGAAAAGAGGTACGAACGCTTTCCGAGCGCCAGGTTCAGTTTCCGGAGTTTCGATATCCGCGTTGTTTGTGTGACTGTCTGGGGTTTACCTGAAACTTCTATGCGCGGTGAATGAACGTAGAAACGGCCTAGAATGAAGTAGTTGAAACCTAGCAATGGCTTATAAGCATTCAATAAACAACCTGCAACAATTACGTTTCGCCTCGATTCAACCTAGACGCAACCGGATTAGCTTTCAAATTTCGTCCAGCTTCGCTGTTTGCATAGTCTTGCCAGCATTAGTGTAAGCTTCACCAGACTTTTCATTCTTTTGCCTGGTCATCTTTACTGCTCTGTTGCAGAATTAAGTCAGTTCATTTTGGTATGAAAACCACATTTTATTTGAAACCAAAGCTTGAGGATGGTGATGTTGATTATGAGAGAAGCAGGAGCTTACAGCTCATGGTGATGGAAAGACACTGATAGCTTTTTCACATCGATCCGCTTACATCTCACAGCACGGGCTGTGCTGCTCTATATGAAATTTGTCTCGCAGCATCAACTGCGCGTTCGGTCAGTGGGTAACTTGGCCTACATATCGTTGCGTGCGAGTAAACAAACACGCCTTGGTTCTCGCCAATGGAGCCAGCACGACATGCGTGCCGCGTGGAAAAAAAAAAAAAAAGCTTTCTCGACAAACAGGCGCCACCGTGTGGCGGATCCGTGCGGCGAAACAGCTGCTGCTCGTTGTGGGACGTGCATTCGAAACCGCCAGGTTGGCGTGCGGGTGTGTTTGTATGGAGCGTGTGAACGGTGTTGCTTGCCGTCTCGGCACAGCCAGCAGTTTCCACGTCGTCGAAGGCCGGCCGAGCATTAGGCGCATTGTGTTGCGGCGCCGAGCATTATAACGTCGCGTCACGTGACAGAGTGAATGATCGACCGAAGCTCACGCACAGCGTTCGCGTGCGTCATTTGGACCGCAGTTGTAATTGACTTGTAATGCCAGGAAGTTCGTGCGCGCAAGCTTATCGTGTACGTAAAAGTGTTGCCTGCACCCTGCGTTCACTACATCTGTTGTAATTCTTTGAAAATGGATTCTAAGTGGCGTTGAAGTGAACGGTGAGCGAATCAAGAAATGTGAAAGAAGGAAGTAATGATATCACTTTGAATATACTTTATGAAGGAGGGTGTGATTCGTGCACACCTCTCGTACACTTTATACATACGACACGTATTCAATGAAACCACATATTTGTTAACATGCCATATATCTCAAGTATATTGCAGGCTCTAACTCTTTTCTTACAAGGACAGCAGGAGATCGGAACCACTTACCTGCCTTCATGACGGATACAGCTGCATTTAAACATGTCCCATGAAGCCTACTGTGACATTACACGTTTGTTTCTTCCGCATTGCATGTAACTACTTTCTTCTTCTTATGTGATTCTTATAGAGAAAAGAAGAGACAAGTGAGCCCCGTAACTGTCTGCATCAGAGTGCGACACCTCAACAGTAGCTCAGAAAGGATGGGGGTAATGAGGGATTAAAAGGATAGTACTAAAAGGTAAAGAGATAGAGAGAGGAAGAAGAGAGTGAGGCGCAGGTACAGCGAGCGACGGAAAACGACTCAACTAAAGAGGAGATGGTAAAGATGGACACAGTCACAGGAGTCCGAGGACGGGGCACCACTCAGCGAGAGCTATTGTCGTCAGCAGGAGATGCATGGCGTAAGGCGAGCCAGTCGGCCAGAGCTGCGCTGTCATCGGAGATCGCGGGGGTGCAACCGGTCGGCACGAAATCCAGAGACGGAGTCATAACTACTTTGCTAGACGTTCTGTAATGTGCTTCACAAAATGTTTGTTATTCTGTGTAATGCTTGCTCTTTACTGTTATTGTTAACCTTTTTTCTTTCTCTTTTTTTTTGCTACGTACACCCAACCCCCGCTGAAATGTATCTATACTTTGGTGGTACTGAAAATGAATAAATAAGTAAATATTCAGTTAAAATTATCGCAGCCTGCACTATTTACGTTCCAAGCGGAGCTGGTGGGCACGTTTCGGCTTCTCTTATTAATCATCTCTCCAGACGATGTGGGCAGTCAGTGAGGGGGCACTTGTTCATGATGATGATAATGATCTATCTATGACACTTGGCAAGCCTCGACAGCTCTGTTGTGAAATAAACATGGATTATTGCAAATTAAGGCCAACCAAGTGCGGACAAGCAAATAAGGGGTTTATCAGTAGTGCATTCAGTGAGCCACGTGTTAATTAGGTGTGTGAATTAAGGGTGATACGAAGATTTTAAGCGTTAACTAATTAGGAACTTATCTATGAATCAAGTGTACAGAAGCAACGGAAGAGAGAATAATGTCAAGTGTCATAATAATGGTAGAGTGTCAATGTTTTTTTTAAAATAGTGTTAGATGTTTTTTAAATAAAAGTATATCAGAGATTTGCTTTCACCACGTCTTGGGGACGGCTCATTCTTTAAATATATTTTTAGGGTAGACGAAAAAATATCGATAAGAATATACCTACTTAAATACAGCCCCGCATTTGGTAAGCTTTAAATTTGTGGTTTAACCAGAGCATACATGGAGTCGCGGTAAACATTTTCAATGCAGTACACTCAACATTCATCCCCAACAATGGTGTCTTCGAGGAAATGTTGAATAGCCTTTAATTAAGAAGGTGTTTAAAGAGTGAATCAAGACTGAATTAAGGAAGACTGGTGTCAATCGAAAATGTGAATACACAGTGAATCAAGGAGGACTTGACTGCTTTTGAATAAAGTTCGAATGAAGAGTGCATGAAGTAAAATAGGTGTTAAACCCGAAAATGAATGAAGCGTAATCAAGAGTGGCTTAAGTGGTTTTCAATAAAGGGCGAATCAAGAGTGACTTTAGCTATTTTGAATAACGGACGATTCAAGAGTGAATCAAACGAAATGGGCGTTGATCAAAAGCGTGAATTAAGTGCGAATAAAGGGTGACTCGAGTAATCTAGGTAGAACGAAGGGGATGAATCGAGAGCTACTTTCTTCGTTGTACCGGTGTCACACGGACACTTTTAATCGCGATAAGAGTGATCCAGATAGGTTTTTCTTGATCGCAATTAACTTTATAACCGCTGCTACGCGGCCCAAGCTAAACTGGTTCGAGCTTGGGTCAGATCAATTGCACTAGGAGATACTTAAGTGCTGTAAAACATGTTATTGACAAAACTCATCATGCGATATTTCAATAGAGCTATTCATTAGCAATGTGTTAATCGTGCAAGAACCGCTCTAACGCCAAAACTTTTGCGTGCCGCTACAAAAGTATTTTTGATAAATTCATCTTTCGGTAAAGTTTTCTTTTTTCACTTACCTGCATTGCTGCGCGAGAATCCTAATCTTTACTTTTATTTCTGATGGCGCGTCCAGTCGCAAGGAAACGGCAATCTTGTTGAGCCCGCGAGAGTTTCACTTCTGGCGCCTCAAGTTCTCCCAGTTGCTCCTGCCAGCGGTCAATTAGTTCTCTTCATTCTTCATTCTCTTCATTCTTCATTATCTTCATTCTTCATTCTCTTCATTCGACCACGAAATGCGCGTATGCCGCGACGTAGTCGAAAAGATGGCGACGCTCATAATCAATTCGCCTCGAGGTGCTCAATCTGCTCCAACGGTGCAAGAGTTGAACTTGTCGTCTGCTTATCGTTTGCTTCTGCCATAAAGTATACATGCGATGAATACGAATAATAAAATATGCATTATTACACATATTTTTCCATTTGAAATAGTCAAAATTTCTTTTATAACTAAATATCTAGCTTATTAAATCTCTTTTCAGAAAACTATGGTTGATTGTGTTGTTTCTTTTCCGTTCAACAAGCTCGACCAACAAGTGGCAGACGACAAGAAACCACGATCTTTCAGCCAGATTACGATGCGTGGATCACGATATTCTTGATCCCCATCGGGCCTGATCGCGATTAAAAGTGACCGTGTAGCAACACCTAACCCGGATCGTCTTTAATCCGGATCGGCACTCATCGCGATCAAAAATGCCCGCATGACACCGGTATTAGACAGAACCTAATTAAACCAGCAGGCAATGGAGACAAGGGAAGCATATTTTAAGGAAACCTATTGTAGATATTGTAGCAAACTATAGGACAGCTACCTTCATTTGCCCCTTCGCAGTCTATTTTATTCGCAGTCTATTGTAGCCTAACGTGTTTTTGCACCGTCCCCCGGGATCGAATACGCTGCAATCTTTCAACTCACGTGGTTTTCGCATTGCCTACGGGATTAGCAACGATGCCATGCGGTGACGCCAACACGAGACGACACGCTTTGTAACGTCACGCTGACGCTCTAAAATATCGCGATTGCTCGCATGGTCATGACGTCATCACAAGTTATTATTTTTTTTTTGCATCAAGTTCATGTCGACACCGACGGCCATTTTTTGGCGCTTCATGGGACGTTCAAGGCTTTCTCCATCATACAAAATGAAATAAGCAGGCGCTAAAAATTCAACTGCTGCACGAAAAGTGCACGTGGAAGTCCGGATCTACAGTGCGTATAGGAAAATGCGTGCGCGGTATTTCCACCTGGTATTCTGCGAGATGTCACGGCTCCAGATTAATTCTGCGAGATGTCACGGCTCGAGATTAATTCTGCGAGATGTCATGGCTCGAGATTAATAAACGATTTGGACACTTTCGTAAGGGCCGCAGCCGATACAGGTAATACATCGCCCCTATTACACCACTGCTGATTACCATAAACACTTTTCTGCCAGTTTTCTAGTCACGTCTTGGTGCACAGAAATCTAGGTTGCCCATATAAACGGCCTTCAGCTTGGGAAAAAATATCTGTGGTCTTCGAAGTTCACCCGAGAGCCAGGAAGATAAATGTGGCTCAAACATGAAACCTCGTGAGCCAGTTTTAGCAGAATAACGAGAGAGAACAATATGGCTCTTTGTGTACGAAAACTCCTAATCAATGTTGGTAAACGTTTCATTTATTACTTCATCAGGTTTGCGTTACCACTCCAGGCACATGTGAGTCAATATCCCTGTTGGGAAATTGAATCACAAAATGCACTTACTTAACTGCTACAGAATTCTTAACGATCACACGCTGCGCCGAATTTCTGACTCCAAATTAAGCAGACACTCGTTGTAACAATAAGAAGGTCACAGCTATTTCATTATTACGTAGTCCATGTATGCCCTGCGAATGAAAAATTGTTGATCAAAGGCAGCCAACGTCAAAAATTTAGCGATCACGGGACTGAAAGATAAGAAGCTTAATAACCTTGCTGCTTCGGAAGGTAGCTCCAAAGTTTGATTAGGAGCGTGTTTAAGAACGCGCCAACAACACCTGTTGGTTACTTCGACTTGATGCACTTAGGATTCCTTCAAAAATTTAAAGTATTTTCAGGTGTAAAGGCTTCTAAACTTGTCTAGCCGGCTGCGAATGATTAGTGAATTGCTACACATATAAATATCGTGAAACTACCTGTCAGACATGTTGCTAGCCCTCAAGTTCACACACTACAATAAGAAAAATAAACTGCGCGACTAGAGAAAGAACTCATACGGTTGGCTACACACGAGCATGGTGCACGATAACAGTATTGGACGCTCCATAGCGAGCTGCTGAAACTCAGCATAACAGAGGGATTTACGCAGTAAAGCAGTTATCGCAACGAACGTCTTCGGCAGTTGCATGCTGGTAGGCGAGCAAGGCAGGTATGAATCCACATATCGCATGATGAATGGCCTTTGGCAATCCGAAGCGAAGCGTGCAAGGTCAGACGAATGTAAGAAAGAGGATCGCTAAAGTCCCGTTTGCGCAACCTTCACAGCAACGATACCTCAGACGCTGTTTCAAGACCTTCACAGAGGCCACTGTGACTTTCGCAAACAGTTTCTTTCTGCCCAAAAAATGCGAAGTCTCTCCGTTGAACGTAATAGTTCTAACTAACTACACCTGTTATGAAACGCCAACAAAGTAGTCCGTCTGGCTCGTTTCGCCGTACTCTCTGCGACCAGGTACTGAAAGCAAATGAAGACGTCGTTGTAGACGTGTCAAACTGCATCGAGTTAAAGTGGTTTTTTTGAATAACGTGGGGTGATTCGAGACGAAAGTACTTACCTCACTATAAGAGTTTGAGCAATCTGCCTCTGCTATGAACCAGATTAGCTGTGCCTGATATCATTTTAATGCGGCAACGTTAAAAAAAAACTTCTTCCGGAGAGATTCTTGCATCAGCCTAAATGTCATCGGTGGGGAGTAAGAAATTGGCTCTTTTAGTCAGCGAAAATTCGAAAAACATGTAGATTAAAAAATAATAAAATATATTTGGTTGGAGTGAGAACAAAACCCGGACTTTCTGCTTGGCAAGCAGGAGTTCTCTGATAGAACCACGCCCGTACTCAGCGTGTTGGGGGAAGGGGGTGCGAAATTGTGATTGGGGGAAATGTTTTACTGAAAGTAAATAAGTAAATGAGCTTTTTTATTATATGGTCTTCAACAAGGGCCCTCTAACTGCCCGAAATAAAAATTATCGTTACGGGTTTGCATACACAGAGCCAAGGCCAATTTTGAAATTTTTTTCGTGAACCAGAAAAAAAAAAGAAGGCAAACGATATATGAAAGTCATCCAGTGGCAAGAGTGCGCCTGCTTAAAGCACGCAATATTGGGGGCAGAATCGTACCAGGATTCGTACCATCGCTACAGGCTCAATATATGTGGATTGCGAAACAAATGGTTTGGTTTCAGCTGCCCACCCAATAAAAAGTGTGCAGCTGCGCACTTTGCAGCTCCACGTGGGGATGCATTGTGGGTAACTCAGGAGCTCCTTATCGAACTGTAGTTGGCACTTCGTGAGTTCTCAGAGGAAAGTATTATGCGGTCACTACATGTGCATAAGGGTACCCTAAGGTACCCGCTACGCGTGCGCAGGGGCAGCTGCGAAGTGTGCAGCTGCATACTTTGCAGCTACACTTGGGCTTCTTATCGAACTGTAGTTGGCACTTCGTAAGTTCTCAGAGGGAAGTATTATGCGGGCACTACATGTGCATAAGGGTACCCTAAGGTACCCGCTACGCGTGCGCAGGGGCAGCTGCGAAGTGTGCAGCTGCACACTTTGCAGCTACACTTGGGCTCCTTATCGAACTGTAGTTCGTGAGTTCTCAGAGGGAAGTATTATGTGGTCACTACATGTGCATAAGGGTACCCTAAGGTACCCGCTACGCGTGCGCAGGGGGCAGCTGCGTAGTGTGCAGCTGCCCAGTTTGCTGCTACAATTGGGCTCCTTATGGAACTGCAGTGGGCACTCCGCTGATTCTCAAAAGGAAGTATCGTATGACAGGGGTCACTTCACAACTGTACTTGCTATACGCATTTTAGGGTAGATCCAGACGGCAAGATGTTACGCACACAGATGTTGCTTTCCACACGGCACGGCTGAAGGCGAGGCGCGCGGGGCCTAATTACGCTTTTTACTCGTAAAGGCGAAACTCAAGTGTCTTCCATGTTTTGCTTAGCTACCGCACACCTACGACTGATGTTGCGTTAGGTCAAAGACAACCTCTGAATAGGTGCCCACCCAATAAAAAGTATGCAGCTGCGCACTTTGCAGCTCCACGTGGGGATGCATTGTGGGTAGCTCAGGAGCTCCTTATCGAACTGTAGTTGGCACTTGGTGAGTTCTCAGAGGGAAGTATTTTGTGGTCACTACATGTGCATAAGGGTACCCTAAGGTACCCGCTACGCGTGCGCAGGGGGCAGCTGCGTAGTGTGCAGCTGCCCAGTTTGCTGCTACAATTGGGCTCCTTATGGAGCTGTAGTGGGCACTCCACTGATTCTCAAAAGAAAGTATCGTATATCAGGGGTCACTTCACAACTGTACTTGCTATGCGCATTTTAGGGTAGATCGAGATGGCAAGATGTTACGCACACAAATGTTGCTTTCCACGGCTGAAGGCGATGCGCGCGCGGACTAATTACGCTTGTTACTCGTAAAAGCGAAAACTCAAGTGTCTTCCACGTTTCGCTTAGCTGCCAAACACATACGACTGCTGTCGCGTTAGGTCAAAGACGACCTCTGAATAGGTCTACGATTCATCGCTATTCAATTATGTATGTAGTCAACAAAAGAAAGAGCAAGCTGAATTGGCCGCGAAATGAAACTGACGGGACCGAGAAGGTTAAGGTGCAACAAAAAGGTACCAATTTTGACAACTGAAGGCTTTTCACGACAACTGCTGAATAAAGAAAGCCCCTTTCTCTTACGATGGTAACATAACAGACACTACAGCCAGAACTACGCGCAATACTGACAAACACCCTTGAATACATTTTTTGCCAAAACAGAGGCATTTAAACAGAGTTTTTTTTTTCCCTGCAGTGCTTTGAATTCGAATAGCCTCTGCCCGAGTTTGTTTGCGAGGCAGGCAATTTTGAAAAAGCCCTTGAACAACATCTGTCAATCAATCGCTGAGACTGTTACATAACCTATTGTGAGAATGTTGTATTGTATTGATGCTGTCTTTTATTTTTTTTTGTTTAAACAACAATTTATAGAAAAACTGATGTATTGCATGTCGTGCTAGTAATGTTAATAATTGATTTCTGTACTGTTCTCCTTTGTTTTGTAAACCCACTCCTGCCTGGGCCATGCTGGTCTGCAGTATCGTGAATTAAGTAAATAAATAAATAAATAAATAAATAAATAAATAAATAAATAAATAAATAAATAAATAAATAAATAAATAAATAAATAAATAAATAAATACCACCAAAGCATGAGCACCACATCAAGCCTGTCCAGAGGTAGGTCTGCGTTGAATAAAATATACGCATTGTGTAATTTAAGATGATATTTTTCCCTCGCCAAAGGCACTCGACCACTGGACAGGCATGGGGTGTGCTGGTCTACTGGCGAGGGAATCCCCCAGGTCATGTGGAACGTCGATCAGGGATTTAAAGAGATCGGAACTCAACGCATATGCGTTATCTAAACATGCGACTGGATCTTTCCAGGCCAAGATGTGGGCCTTCTGTCCCACCAAACGCGAAATTTGACCGTCGGTTGGGTGTCCGTGGCAACCAAAGTATAAAAAAATCCCCACGTTATTACGTCACAAAATTTCCGACGTAAGCAGGACGTCAAGGTGGCGTCACATGACGTCACATTACATCATCGCTCGGAGGAAGCTGGGCAGATTCCAGAGGCCCTGCATAACCTTGTGAGGTGCACAGTTTCTAAAGATCTCGGAAGCAGAGAAAAACGACGTAAGGTACAGGGAGATTTCGGAGTGGCGTGGTAAATTATCAAAGAAGAAAAGGATGGCCTTTGCGATCACGTGTTAGAGAGATGCATAAAAAATGGCAGCATATCCACGGAGTGAATGATGGAGAGTGGGGCGAAGCATCCGTCCGTCCATTCGTTCTTGCTTCCGTCTGTCCATGCGTCCGTCTGTGTGACCGTCCATGCGTCCATTCTCCCGTCCGTGCGTGCGTCTGTTCGTGCGTCCGCACGTCCATCTGTGCGTCCGTCCCGGCGTTCGTCCATGCATCCGCCCCTGCGTCCGTCCGTGCGTCCATCCGTCGGTGCAGCCATCCGTGAGTCCGTCCATGCATCTGTCTGTGTGTCCTTTCTTCCATCTATTCAACACTCCAAGTACCACTATCTGGCATCTTTTCATCATTTATTCCGCATATTCACCGCCATCCAGCGGACATTCAAAGGACTAAACGAGAGGTGGCACACGCACACTTTCTTAAGGCTTGCGCTTCGTGTCTACTTCCCACCTTTAACCACCTCGAGTTCACGGTATATACTAGTTCACTGTATTCATGGCACTGCGGCCCAACGCTCGCTAAACCTTTCTAAAAGCAAGGAGGTTATGCCCAGCGAGTATAACGTAGCAACCCTTTCTTGTCAGATAGTGCTGAATGTACATGCCAATGGCTGCTAAGGGAGAATGAGAGACAGGAGAATTCGGCTTTTAGTTAACGCGCACGCTGTGAATTTTTTATTGTTCAACAACGAACAGAAGAAATCTCTTACCGGCACCACCTTGGAGGTCAAAATGTAAGACTGGTTACACACTACGACTACTACTACGACTACGAGGGACGAACGGGTGCCGCTATAAGGAGCTTCACCCCAAAAACCATGTGACATTGAGTTATAGGGCTTTTACAAAGGACAGCATAGTCACCAACGCCATCCACGATAAGACCGCATCAATGTCAAACTTGCGTAGCTTCCGAGCGAACTTGGTCCGGTACTTGGGCAGCCAGAAACTGGCCACCATTGTTTACCCCACGTCACCAAGTTGCGCAAAACATACGAGACGCAGCCGCAAGAATGAAGACACCGTCGTCGCTCCGATTTCGGCGCGTCGTTCGCGATCCCCGGGAGATGGTCAAGGCTAATCCGAAATCGTCCGGCCCTCGAGAATAACGCACCGTTCTAGCCCACATCGAACGTGAGTTATAGCCGCGAACCAAATGTACAAATGCACAATGATACTCCTTTGAAATGCGAAGACGCACTGGGAGAGGTGACACCGGACGCCCTTGACAAGCGAGAGACGGGGAAGGCTATAAAAAAGCGACACTTGGCGTCCTTGACACGATGAAGATTTAAGCCGAGAGGCTCAGCCGAGAGGAGCTTGCGGAACCGGGTTAATTGCGAAGCTTTTTAATCCAGACCGTATACCGACCGTGAGACACAATGCGAACGACAAATGGTGCGCAGCGAGTCTATAAGGAAAGGCTTGGAGTTACTTCTGCCTTATTTTAACGAAGCAAGAGTTTATAAACATCCGCTGCGGCAAACAAACCTCGCGCAAGAAGAGCCTTAAAAGCAAGGATTCTTTGGAACATGTCCCACGTTAGCAATGGACATAATGGCCCTACAATGAGCACGTGCACCACCGCGGTGGTCTAGTGGCTAAGGTTACTCGGCTGCTGACCCGCAGGTCGCGGGATTGAATCCCGGCTGCGGTGGCTGCGTTTTCGATGGAGGCGAAAATGATGCAGGCCCGTGTGCTCAGATTTGCTTCCAAGTTAAAGAATCCCTGGTGCTTGAAATTTCCGGTGCCCTACACTATGGCGTCTCTCATAATCATATGGTGGCTTTGGAACGTTAAAGCCCGCATATCGATCAATCAATCAATCAATCAATCAATCGATCGATCGATCAGTTAATGAGCAGTAATTCACGCCATACCACGTAATCAGAGATGGACCGCGAGAGAACAAGAGCATGGAGGAGCAAAAGGCAGGGAACATGGTCCCCATACGGGAGCCATAACGTCCATTATTTTTAAAGTGCTTTTTGGTCGGCATCTTCCTCTTATATTTGACCACGATTATCCCGGAGTAGACGGGCTTTCTCCGAGTTCTTGGTTTCAAAGGGCAGGGAAAGTAGCCCGAGAATATACCTGGTTTGTTTTCTTTCACAGGGGGAGGGAGAAAACAAGGTGGATCATAATGTACAAATACAGTGGACTTGCGAACAACAGAGACGTAACCTTACCTATATGATGCGTAGTAAGCTGACGACAGCATACACTATGAAGAAGCTGATTGTATCCAGACCATATTCGAGCATAGGGTTCTCTATTTCTGACGGGGGTGGGAGAGGGGCCAGTTCTTTACGAGTGACAAGTTTCCATTCGGGGAGTCAAAATGTGACAGGCCAAGTTTCAAGGGAGGGTGGCTGCAGCCATACGCCCCATGCTATCCGCTACCCAGCTCCAGTGCAAGAGATAAAAAAACAAGCAGAGATAGACCGGGAGAGAAGAATGATTACGTCCACAGTTGGGGAAGCACATAAAGTCTACAGACGGTGGCAGACGCTTGTAGCATTTATGCGCGACAGCAAAGCCTTCGTTGCCTTGTCCATGGCCCAAGGAAATATGTCTCCTTAAAATGGTGCCCGGTAGGTGGATATCGCTGTGCGTTGTAATAAGCGATACTGCACACTGTCGATAGTTATCTCGGGTCCGTTCTCTGGTTCTGGAGGTGTTCGGCTAGCAAAAAATAAGGAACGGCACCCAAGCTCTCCACACGAATAGTTAACCAGTGAAGAAACGCGCATTCCTTATTAATATCGCTGGGTTAATCAAAATGCTTCATTAAAGCATCTCACAGTTCCTGGATCAGTCTGTCCAGAAATGTTAATTGGTGCTCGTCACCCTTGTGTTTCTTCTTTTGTTTTTATTGGGCCAGTGGTCAGCAGTGAGGCTTGCCCAATTTCTGCGGTGGAGGTAATGTTGCGCGCGGACAGCGTAATATTTAGAGGACCAGCGCTGAGCTGGGCACTTTGGCTTCCCTCATTTCTGCGTTACATGTATGCTCGACAAGACCTGGGCGCAGAAGTTCGAAAAAATTTGGCTTTGCCTACATGCATGTGGAGCTTCTCTGTAAATATGTTCTGTTTTTCTTGTTCCTGTTCCTTCTTTCCTTCGTATGACACTATAAAGGGAACGGGAAGCATACCACAACTTGACTTTCGCGTAAGCAGTATAGGTGTTCATCAATAAAAGGACGAACACATTCTGTGTAACGCAGTCTGGCCGTGTTCCAAGCTAGCGCCGCCTGTGTCCTCCCCGGGAATCCTCACACGTGCATGGTGTGGGCAAATGCTTTCGCTTTCTGCGAATTCCGGGGGTGTGCAAACTTCGGTCAAACGATCGGTTAACACGCTGCGAGGTACTACATAGCCACGTACGAGGAAAAGAAAAAAAACGCACATAAAAACCGAGTACACGGATATTACTGCCAGCTTAACTGGAATGATGTGTGAGAATGCTCTACACATTGGATATATATATATATATATATATATATATATATATATATATATATATATATATATATATATATATATATATATATATATATATATATATATATATATATATATATATATATATTGCACAAGTCTCTTACAAACATAGCAAAGGCAAAAAGAAGCGAGAAGAAAGAAACACACTCGAGCACTTGGATGTGAGACGGCGTCGCGGATGTTCATATATCACGAAAGCGACACCCCAAATTCATTCGATGCACGCACGTTGGCACGATTTTTGTTGAGCGATTCTCGCACGGTCAGTTACTTGAGTCGTTTCAGGTTACGCTACATCGAGACTCGTATACTCGGTCTTGTTTTCGAAACAGTTACGATTTGAAAGAAAAAAAAAGGAGGGGCGGAGGAGGAGAAGCAACAGCCGATCACGCGATGGAATCCAGAAAGGAAACTATCCAAAGCGCACACTGACGGCCACCGTCATAGCTTTCACCGTGCACCTGCTCCATTATGCGCAAGTTCATTCGACAACTACGCGGCTAGACATAGTGGGCCGTGACTTTTTTTTCGCTTCAACCATTGCGTGAATTGCGAAGAGGAGGAAGTGTTTGTAGTTGTTTGGGCGCGAGAAATTCGGCTTTTTATTCACGCGAACGATGCAGAACTTAGCGCTCGCAGATAACAAGAGAAAAACTGAGCGAAAACATGGCGTCGCATAGGGCAGTTATGTTTGAATGGCGGCAAGCACCATGTCACTTGTGTGACCACACATTATTAACTGTTGTGTAAAACGTGCATGTTTTGCGGTTGCGAACACTTTTAACATGCGGGCATCGCAATTGGTTCCTCAGTGATATTGTTGTGCCATGATTACAAATGTGAACGTTCAATCAAGGGCAAATTTTGTACTGCGTTGTGGTTATTGAAACGTTCACAATGCAAACTATTATGAACGAGGAGTGATGAACTAACCAGACATCGGGCACAAATTAAAAAAAAAACTAACAACACGGTGCTCCTGCAGCGTTCTTAAGCGTGTTCTTGGACACCATCGTTTTGTGTTGCTTTTCTACATAGAATTATCATTAATGCGTTGTTAACACTTAGGCAAGACTCTAATGTCACGTCAGCAGTTTTATATCGTATCAAATGGCAGCTGTCGTTTCAGGGAAGCACAGAGTGTATACTCTACGGATGTTGAATATTCATTTTGCCGACACGAATTGCCAAGACTTTCATGGCGCACTATCTACTCTTCGTAAGCAATTCGCGCGAAAAAAAATATGGACGAAGACAGGAGTATGAAAAAAACGAATGGAATCTAACAACTGGATTATTTTCCAATATACATCTGCTCAAGAGGCCAACATGAACTGCTCAATCTCGTCGAAGAAAAAGAACAAACACACATCACTAGCGCATAAAACGAACATGTTTGATTATGATGCCTTTGATTGTCGCGTTAACAGCAACAGACTACGTTAAAATCACATGTGGCAAACAACTAGAAAAGTTCTCCTTAAAAGTTTGATTAAAAATTGAAATTTCCTTCTCTAACAAAGCAAAGGAACGATGGCTGATGCGATTTTCAGCTAATTTCTTAAACCCGCGACTTCCACAATTTATCTAGTTGTTTGATGCCAGTGTTTGAAGAAAATTCTAGCGCTGCTAGTTCTAAATATACCACTTCTTAGGCTGCGCTGGTTTGTTCATGCTCCCTTTCTTCGTCTGGCGCAAAGTTGCTAAAATAGGAATTCGTTTCATACAGGCTGGCTAGCAGTTTCGCTTCGAGTCATGCCTACGCTTGTTCTGCAACAAAAATGTCCACGTCCTGGTTGTCGACATACGATCTATCCACTAACTTGGGAGGATTGACCAATTGCACGGCCTCGGTGCGAATACCAGTGTAACGCGAGGGATAACGAAGTCTCATATAGACAGTGGATTCATTCGGACATGCTGATAATGCAACTCCGTTCTTACGTGCGACGACTCCGTTACAGCTTGAACATTGGAGACCTTATCGCATAATCGTTGCGAAATGGACCGCTGATGACGTGTGTGTTCGTTGGATCACAACGCAGGAACAAGCTATTGCTGTGCAGGATCTTTCTATACGGGCAAGAGCTATTCTTGCGCAACGTCGCCTAATTACACGCTTCCGGGGACATTTCAGGTCCACTCAACACGATACTTCTTCCCCTAATACGTTTGATACTATGCCAAGAATGCTTTCTAGGTTGTTGAACATGAGCATTTGGAGCCACGAAAGCGAACACGTTGCCTCGTAGTCGGAGGAGCTTCGCTCGAGTGATAAGACGTCACAGTTATCGCTATTTCGTTTTATTATCCCCTTTTTTACGTGGTAGAATGCGAAGGACATATCATAAATTACAATTTTTTTCCCAGAAGTACTTTCCTGATTTCGTTATACTTTGGCACAGAGGAAAGAAACTTAAGACAATCAATATTGGTATGACATACTACTTATGTGATATTTCAAGTGTTGCATTATGACTATTTGCGGAGCTGCACCTTTCATTTTCTATTCTGTATGTTGCGTGCATGATTTTTGCTAAGGAATTAAAGTTATATGTATTATCTACAAACAGAAGTTGCATATCAATTTTTTTGATGTATTAAGTCTTATAAAACAGCTATACGACTTTTTTGCCGGCTAATTAGTTCTTATATAAAACAGGAGGCGTACTGCGCAAGCATCATGAAAATAAGTAGAAAATGAGGTGAATTTTTTTTTCTTTGCTCTGTCTTTCCCGAGTTTTTCTTCATTATTCCTTCACTCTTGCACAGTGAGGTACGTTCGTTAAAGGAGAAGGTGCACCGTATTTATTGTTTTATGTCTCTTGTGCTATTCCATACTTTTCCAACTGGCTATAAGACGTCTCTAAATACTAGCGAAAAATCCATGGCCACCGCTAGATAATGAACCCCTCCTAAATCTGTTGATTTCTCGGAAATCAAGATGACCTGATTTGGTTTCTCCCCGGCCAACATATTTCAGATATCGTGAGCTGCTACGAACACAACGGTGGTCAAGGTTTCTAGCCATGTAAGTTTGGAAAATAACTTCACAACGTTTCCCTTAAAGTTAGCAGGCAATAAACATCTGAAAATTTCAGCCAAAAACATTATATGAATATTACAAGTGAAATCCAGGGTTTGACGGAAACCCATCTGGTTGGGATGAGGCATTGGAAAATGAGAAACGCCAAGCTCGATGAAAATATTTAAAACGAAACGATTGAAGTAAAACGATTTTGAGATTGCACAGTACTGTCTCATCTTCAGCAAAAAAGCCATGAAACTCTGTAAATCCTACCTTACATATCTGCAGGTTTACTTAGAAAACAATTAACCCGAGGGAAACAATTTCTTGGGCAAAGAAATCGCCATGCTTAATCTCTCATAAAAAAAAAAAACCTCAATCTACCGCAATGAGCAGTGCGATGATCGATAGGGCAAGATGTTTTTTTGATATTGAAATGAACGTGCGTGGTATAGGATTCTTGATGATTCTTGGCGATCTGCCTATTCACAATGAATGGAGCCACCTCTAGCTTACACGGCTAACTACTGAACCTCTTAGCAACATCCATCAAAGCGTTAGCTAACATTAACAAACGCTGGCAAGGCTAACTGGCCAACTTCACATGCAAACTACACGTCAAAGGTGAAACGCAATGGCAGAGGAGATGGCAGCACCAAGCTAATTATGCATTTGTATGCCTAAAGGGATACGTCAAGGACTATGTCCCATGAAAACTGAATACACAAAAGTGGAAGCTTGTTTATAAATCTGTACCCTTGAAATTCAATTAGAGAATCCTTAGAGCGTGAAGAAAACGGTCAATGCAGAAATATATATATATATATATATATATATATATATATATACAGAGAGAGAGAGAGAGAGAGAGAGAGAGAGAGAGAGAGAGAGCAAACAGTATATTATTGCAGTTCTGCACTCAACAAACGAAAAAAAAACTCTTGTCATGCGGGAAGATGTACATCGGCCAAACTGGCCGGCGGATAAATACAAGGTTGACGGAGCACAACAGAGCATTAGTTGATAATGCTTACTCACACATAAGGCGGCATCGTGCAGTGTGTGGCTGCTCCCCGCTGTTTTCTGAGACTGAAATACTTTCCAGTCACAGAGATCAAGTGAGCAGGGATGTGATCGAGGCCTTCCACATCACAAAAAGAAAAGATTACTGCATTAGCCAAGCGTCGATAACTTTAAGCGATTGCGAAGTGTGCTTTTTAGAAAATATGCTGTAGCCTGAACGTCATTGTAGCACGTGGTACACCGTTTTGTTGCATAATAACCATGTTTTTCTGCGAAATAAACTGTAGTTGAGAGTGCATCGGTGTCCCTATCACTCCTTTTGTGCCTGTCGTCATGCGCTGCTTCATATTTAATGATGAACTATTACCAACTCGGCCAATGTTCGAAATTACAGAATATACACATTGAACAGTACCTTAATTTGGGCGCGTTAGTCCCTACTGCAAGAAAATTAGAGGACGCAAACCACCAGACAATAATAAGCGAAAGAGAAAAGCATGAACTTACAACTGACGTTTAGTTGAAACGAGGAACATCATATACCCTCGCATCGATCTCTTGCATACGCACACACCATCTAACAAGAGATTACAGGGGTTAACCATACAGCGTGAAAAAAAAAAAGCAATCAAGTCACCGAGCGTCCAAATGCGTAGCTAGAGAAGCCACTTCATCTTGCAACGCCAAGGATGGACTGCTGACACACTTATCTCTTGCTTTGCTGATTAAATACGGCTCGACTATTTTGCGTTCTGTTTTCGTTCCTCTTTTCGAAAGAGCGATTCTGAAATAAAGACGTGTAACCACATTGCTTGGAATGGTCTGCTGAGTAGCTAGCGAATTAGCTATCCGTATGCTAGCGAAAGGTAGGGAAGAAGCAGGCTGGAGACCAGGCAGTAGGAGATTATGGCATCGGTACTAGAAACGCCAGAGGAGAGCTACTAGTAGAATTCGCAGAACGCAATAATTTACGGATTTTGAATACCTTCTACCGAAAACCAGAAAACCGCAAGTGGACATGGAGGAGCCCTAATGGCGAAAATAAGAACGAAATAGACTTTATAATGAGTGCACACCCTGGAATCGTGCAGGATGTGGAAGTGATTGGCAAGGTACGATGCAGTGACCATAGAATGGTACGGTCTTGAATTCGCCTAGACTTGAAGAAGGAACGACAGAAACTGATACGCAAGAAGCCAATCAATCAGCTAGCACTGAGAGGGAAAGTACAGGAATTCAGAGTGTCGCTGCAGAACAGGTACTTGGCTCTTAGTGAGGAAACCAACCTTAGCGTAGATACAATGAATGATAATCTGACGAGTATCATTACGGAGTGTGCAGTGGAAGTTGGAGGCAGGGTAGTTAGACAGGACACTGGCAAGCTTTCCCAGGAAACGAAGAACCTAATTAAGAAGCGTCAAATTATGAAAGTGTCAAGTACAACAGACAAAATAGAACTGGCAGAGCTTTCGAAGTTGATTAATAGACGTAAAGTATGCGATGTAAGAAGGTATAACATGGAGAGAATTGAACACGCTCTGAAAAACGGAGGAAGCTTCAAAGCAGTGAAGAGGAAACTTGGGATAGGCAAAAGTCGGATGTATGCACTAAGGGACAAAGAAGGCAAAATAACTACAAATATGGATAGGATAGTTAAAATAGCGGAGGAGTTTTACAGAGATCTGTACAGTAGCCGAGACAACCACGACCTTAATACTTTAAGAACTAGCAGTAACCCAGATTACACCCACCAGTAATTATAGAAGAAGTCAGAAAAGCTTTGGAGAGCATGCAAAGGGGCAAAGCTGCTGGTGAGGATCAGGTAACATCAGATCTGCTGAGAGATGGAGGACAGATTGTGTTAGAAAAACTAGCCACCCTGTTTACGAGGTGTCTCCTGACGGGAAGAGTACCAGAGTCTTGGAAGAACGCTATCATCTTAATACATAAGAAAGGAGATGACAAGGACTTGAAGAATTACAGGCCGATCAGCTTGCTCTCTGTAGTATACAAGCTATTTACAAAGGTAATTGCTAACAGAGTAAAGAAAACATTAGAATTCAATCAACCAAAGGAACAAGCAGGATTTCGAACAGGCTACTCAACAATTGACCACATTCATACTATCAATCAGGTAATGGAGAAATGCTCAGAGTATAACCAACCCCTATACATAGCCTTCATAGATTACGAGAAGGCGTTTGATTCAGTAGAAATATCAGCCGTCATGCAAACACTGCGGAATCAGGGCGTAGATGAAGTATATATAAACATTCTGGAAGAAATCTACAGGGGATCAACTGCTACCATAGTGCTTCATAAAGAAAGCGACAGAATACCAATCAAGAAGGGTGTAAGGCAGGGGGACATAATTTCCCCAATGCTATTTACCGCGTGCTTACAGGAGGTTTTCAGAAGCCTAGAATGGGAACAGTTAGGAATAAGAGTCAATGGAGAACACCTTAGTAACCTGCGCTTCGCCGATGACATTGCATTGCTGAGTAACTCGGGGGACGAATTGCAACTCATGATTACGGAGTTAGACAAGGAGAGCAGAAAGGTGGGTCTTAAAATTAATCTGCAGAAAACGAAAGTAATGTACAACAACCTCGGCAAGGAGCAGCGCTTCGAGATAGGTAATAGTGCACTTGAAGTTGTAAAAGACTATGTCTACTTAGGGCAGGTAATAACCGCAGAGCCGAACCACGAGATTGAAGTAACTAGAAGAATAAGAACGGGGTGGAGCACATTCGGCAAGCACTCTCAAATTATGACAGGTAGATTGCCACTATCCCTCAAGAGGAAGGTATATAACAGCTGTATCTTGCCGGTACTTAGCTACGGAGCAGAAACCTGTTGACTTACAAAGAGGGTTCAGCTTAAATTGAGGACGACGCAGCGAGCAATGGAAAGAAAAATGGTAGGTGTAACCTTAAGAGACAAGAAGAGAGCAGAGTGGATTAGGGGACAAACGGGGGTTAAGGATATCATAGTTGAAATAAAGAAGAGGAAATGGACATGGGCCGGGCATGTAGCGCGTAGACAGGATAACCGCTGGTCATTAAGGGTAACTAACTGGATTCCCAGAGAGGGGAAGCGGGTTAGGGGGAGACAGAAGGTTAGGTGGGCAGATGAGATTAAGAAGTTTGCGGGTATAAATTGGCAGCAGCAAGCACAGGACCGGGTTAACTGGCGGAACATGGGAGAGGCCTTTGTCCTGCAGTGGACGTAGTCAGGCTGATGATGATGATGATGATGATGATGCTAGCGAAGTAGCTACCCGTATGCACCTGCCAATAGAGAACATTGTGTAACTACCTCAGATTGAAAATAATACGTCCGAAAATTCAGGCCATTTTCGGGCTTGTTGAACCGTACAGGGGCCACGTTAGAATTATTTGCAAGCTGTTAAAAAGCGAAAACTGGCGCCGAATACGACTCCACCATGATTGACTAAAGGTGTTATTTTTTATTTGTTTGTTTATTTATAACAAATGCTTTCAGAGCACAGGGGCATTACAGAAAGGAGTGGCCAATATACATTTAGAAATGTGCACTTATACAAATTAACAGAATATCACGTCACGAATGGTACTTCTAAAATTTGTGTCAGCAATTGCTGCGATGGATACGGGAAAGTTGCTCCATTCTCTGCTGGTTTGAGGGATAAAAGAGTCGTTGTATGGGTTAGTTCGCCAAAGGGGGACACCAACCTTAAAGTTGTGGTGCACGCGTGATGAAATGTATCCATAATGAAATATTAGTTCAACATGGCATCGACCCCAAGAACGACGTCGAAAAGCTGACCCGGCGCTAGCAGGCCAGACTACGGAATTCTCGTGGCAACGCACCAGGCTCGCGCTACCGAAAATTCCACGACAAAGCAGCGACGATGACGCGGTCACCATTCTGGGAGGTGCTGTTCTTCCCAGCCCCGTGAACGAGATCCTTCAGAATGGAACAAAGTTTAGTTTCGAACCTACGCTCAGCGGACAGCAGCAGCTTTTAGCCCGCGCGAGAACTGTAGGTAACCAAGCAGTATAAAGTGAGCGTGAGCGCGATACTAGGTAGGCAGTGGAATTTGCGCTTATGAAAACTGATCGCGGAACGTCAATCCATCCTCCACTCACGAAGATAGTGAAATGCTTGAAAGAACAAAGAAAAAAATGTGGACATCCTTCAAGCACACAAGAAAGAAGTATTTGTAGTACTTCCCGATAGCCTTACGAAAGTCAAAGCCGACGAAGCTATTAAGAAGAATTTCAATGAAGCCAACTTTTATCCAGTGCAAAGAAAGAAAGCCTCGCACAAACTGACGAAAGACTTGCAGCTAGATTCTCGATGCCAACGACTGAAGTCCGCTGGGCACCTGTAAGTCTTCTTCACGTGCAAGACGCACAAGTATGGCTATCATCTTCGTGTGATCGTCTCAGAAAAGGACTCATGGCAGCTCCAGTTGGGGAAGTTCCTGCAAGGACACTTACAGCCGCTTCCACTCGGAGACCCCTTTTTAGTGAGGTGTTCAGATGACGTTGTCCCAGAGCTAAATAATGGCCTGGGTGCTGCTGCAACTGTTTTCTCTCTCTAGATGTTGAGGATTTGTACTATTTCGTGACGTGTGAAGGTATTCCACGAGCAGGTAGAGAGAAAAAAAATGAATGAAATAGGTGAAATTGCTTCCCCAAATTCGGTTTGCATAAACTGTCACAATTTTTTAACGCTTTTAGAATTCTATCTCATTCGACAGATATTATTCATAATGGTTCTTTCTTCCTTCAACACACGGGCACTTGTATTGGTTATTAAACTGCCGCCATTTTATGTGACATTTTATTAGCATCCTTTGACAATCGTGTGAATGCGCAACTACCTGGAATGTCAATCATTCGTATTTTTAGATATGTAGATGACTGCTTAATAGTCATTAAACTATCACGCGGTCTTTGCCTTGACGATGCAGTAGCAAAGTGTCTTATATTGTTGACCAACCTTTCTGAATGCTTCATGTTTCCTTATAAATTACCGAATGAAAATGTTATCCAGTTTCGACACATTCACATTATTTTTTCATCATCTAGTAGGGATTGTTGGTGTTATCATCCTACGTCAAAAAAAAGTATTTTAGCCGACGACAGCACCCATTCTAAGCTTATAAAAAGAGTCATAGCCTCTACTTGTATTATGAAGGCTTTGAACAAATCGTGTGTGTACCAGACAGAACCAAGTCTCTCATAGGCAAGTGCACAAATTAAGCAAGGCAGTCTTTCCGGCATACGTTGTCCCTTCTGTTTCGTGACATGGCTATAAGAAATCGAAATTTCCGAATGAGCAGTTAACAAACATTCCTGACAAAAGGCCAGTGCTTGAAATTTCATTCCTTCATAAAGAGTCTCACAACTTGAACATGATAGCTAACCGACATCACATCAATTGAGTTTTTTCAGCAGCTTGCAGACTATCAGCCATCTGCAACCTTCAAAAAGAAAAAAAAAACTTTCGTTGCAATGTCATACCAATCGCAGGACTGTTTACACTGAGTGTACCTCAAATATGGTTTGCCGAATCCCCCTGACTTGTGGTCATGTTTACATGGGGCAGTCTAGTCATTGCTTTAATGGTAATGCTAGACAGCACAATATTGATGTTAATAAGGTAACCACTTAGAGGATCTTTCCAAGGAATGTACTTGCACGCCTTTATTTCAGAACACCACTCTTTTGAGAAAAAAAGGAACAAAAACAGAACGCGATATAGTCATGGCGTATATATTTGTTGAGGAAAGCAGGATATCAGTGCGTCGTCTGCCCATCTTTGGCGTTGCAAGATAATGAGGTTGTTTGGCTCGCTACGGATTTGGATGCCTGATGATTTAATTTCTTTTTTCATGCCGGAAGATTCATCCCTGTAATTTCTTGTTGGATGACGTGTGCGCATGCACGAGATTGATGCGAGGATATATAATGTTTTTCGTTTCAAATAAAGGTCATGTCAACTTTGACAGTCTTCCTTTTCGCTTATTCTTCTCCGGCGGTTTGCGTCCTCTTTCTCACATTACACATTTATTTTCTCACCTGATGACGAGCACACCTGGTTAGGCTCGTGCGAAACATTAGCAGTAAGAAAATGGCGACGAGTTGACTCATGTACGCGGAGTTCTTGCTGTCACGTCGGTTTCGCGAAAAACGCGTAAAATTGATCGGCGACAGTATTGAGCGCACGTAGACCGCAGAGACTCCCGATTTCGCAAACGCTTCCTTCTAAGACAAACCGCAAGGTCAGTAAGAAGACGATGACGCCGACCAGACCGGTGTCAGGCGACCACGAAGGAGTTACGAAAAAGAAAACTTGGCTATAAAGGCGGCCTTCTTCAGAGCGAGTAGCCAATACGAATCGCCGTGGTACAGAAAGAAAGCGCATACGCCGGATAGTGCGCAAGCAAGATGTTCTGGTGGGCATCCACTCGCTTTGCGCTGCTTAAGCAAGCCCAATACGTGCTCCAGCTGCAGATGCGGTGGATCCGATACAGCGTTCGAATACACGGTATACACGGCGACCCTGCTGCGAAACGGTTCATTGCCGAATGGAGGAAAATTGTATTTCCTTTTTTTCATTAATGTCCTCTAAGGCACTGCGACTGCTGGGATGACGATTGTTTTGGCTAATTGAAACAGGCGAAAAGGAAAGCAAAGCAAGCAAGTCGTTGCCATCAAGCTGTGTCACTAAAATGTTTGTTTTTAAGCCCTCGTGTCTTTCTACCTCATAACACGACATGCGTGAGAGGAGACCTAACTTAATGAATACACAGAAGAAAAAAAAAACAACTTGCGAAGACAGACACGCATTGACCTTTCTTTTGTTATTGCATGTTTTCTTTATCGTGGCTCCCCTTTCACTCTTCGGAGCTTGTGACCCTAGTTTGTAAAACGTCTCCCTCAGTTTATTTTTACTTTATTTATTGAATACTTCAGACCAAGAACTGGTTCAAGCAGGAGAGGTACAAGATGCCGGATAGGAATACGAAAACACATGTGATAACATAAATATATATCACGAAAAATAGTATCAAAACTCGTACTAACAGCACGCATTAAAGTTAACAAGGCAAAACATTACATGAAATAGCAACAGAACACAAATTCATAATGCCTATTTTAGCTCTGAACAACCGAAAGTTGGCTGCGATCAGTCAGGTAGTTCCACTCTGGTACAGTACACGATAAAAGGAAAATTTAAATGCGTTGGTGTCGGCGAAATACGGGGTTAAAGAATCGGCGTGATGATGACGTGTATGCCCGGAGGAGATACATATGCACTCGGGTCAAGGGCTAACTTGTGCAGAAAGTTAAGGCCGTTTCTTTTTTGTGGTACCGAAAGTGTTTCAATGTCGTTAGCATTCATGAGTTCAGTCGGCGAGTCCGTAAGTTTGAACTTGGAATAAGCGACCCTAAAAGCCTTTCTTTGTACCGCTTCGAGTTTCTTAATGTTGGATTTAGTAAAAGGGTCGCACACAACACAAGAGTATTCTAGTTTTGGTCTTATGTACGTAAAATAACTAAGTAGTTTTACGTTATTAAAATTTCTAAGTTAATATTTTAGAAAAAAAAAAGCTTACGGAACGCAGAAGAGCATACGTTGTCTATGTGAGTGTTCAACGACAGGTTATTAGTTATTGTCCCGCATAGATATTGTTGTGGATATTTTACCTGTTGTAGTGAGGATGAGCCGAGGTTATAAGTAAAATAAAAGGGTGTTTTGGAACGAGTCATGCAAAAATAAACAGTTTTTTGTGCGTTCAGTGCCATACCATTGTGATTACACCAGAATAGTATCTTGTTAAGACATATCTTCAAGTTCTCTTGATCATTAGAACAAGTAATTTCACGAAAGAGCACACTTTCATCCGCGAATAATCTAATTTGAGTTCCTGGTAACTGTTGGTACAATGTTCACATAAATTAAAAATAACAGCGGCCCCAGAACACTACCCTGCGGCACGCCTGAAGAAATACTGCAAAACCACTGTTTCAAATGATGCGTGTACTTCCGCTGTACTCTGTTCACGTGTCTAGTGTTGCTGATATAGTGCATGGAATAATAAAACGTGATGACACATTCCCATTAAGCACCTTTACGTTACCCGCGCGCTGTACAAGAGCTGCAGCGAATCACTGTTTTAATTTACCAGTAGCCAGAAATGCCTATGGTCGAAGGCTCATAGAATTTCACGGCGCTCTCATATGGAATGTGATACCGACTGATGTGAAAGAAGCTAGAAATTTTCCATTGGCCATGGAGCATGCACTTCATGCGAACTTTCTAAATAATACGTCTGCATAGTGATTTAGTATTATTATTATTATTATTATTATTATTATTATTATTATTATTATTATTATTATTATTATTATTATTATTATTATTATTATTATTATTATTATTATTATTATTATTATTATTATTATTATTATTATCATTATTATTCTAGTGCTATTATTATTCTGTGCTAGAAGTAGCTATGTTCTGCGCTATGTTTCTTTGTATAGTTCAATCATGTGTTTTTTGCTTTTCTTCTATTTTAAACATTGTATCCAGGTTGATGTCCTTTGTCACTGTGTAACCACTTGCGCAAGTATGTAGGTATGTCACACAATCGGTCCCTCTACTAGCCAGTTAGGCTATGGGAACAAACAAGTGTTTGCGAAGTTTTTTGTTTCATGGATGTGAGAGTTACAATAAAAAAAAACAGGAAGAGAGCTCGAATTGCCGCCATCTACTGAAACAAACTGTGAGCGTTCTGATAAGTAGTGTTGCATCCAGGTAATGAATATGTCAGGTAGATTAATTTCCTTAAGTTTTGTAAGTAGTTGGTGATGAACAACTCTGTCGAATGCCTTGATGAAGTCAAGGAATATGACGTCCATTTGACCAATTTTTATCCAGAGTTTCTGCAAATAAATGGACCACTGAGATTAACTGAGTTACCGTTGAATAACCTTTTCTAAAGCCATGCTGAAATTTAGTCAGCACAGTGTTTTGCTCGAGAAATTTTACAATGCACTTAGATATTACATGTTCGAGCATTTCACAAATTGGTGAAGTCAGTGAGATGGGACAATAATTTTCTACAAGTGAATGTTTGTTTGTATTATATAAGGAAACAACACGAGCCCTCTTCCAATCACTGGGTAATTTTGCGCTCAACAGTGAACACAGAAAGAGCACAACGACGAAGGTAGTAATACTTTCGGCATAACGGCGAAGAAAAACATTCGAAATATTGTCTGAACCACAAGATGATTTAGTATTCAACTTAAAAATCACTTCGAAAACACCCAAATAGGTTCACTTCATTAGACCGAAACACTTTTTGCTGAGGCGTATCAAGACTTGCTTCAGAAAACATGCTATGAAAAAATTTGTTAAAATGTCCCGCGATAAACTCCAGATGTGTAATTGTTTTTCTATTGACTAATTATTATACGTGATAACTGTCCCTTACTATCACTCAGGAAGTTCCAGAACTTCGTAGGATAGTTTTTTTTTTGAAAAGTTTGGCAGTGTTGTTTAAAAGTCAAAATCTTTTGAACTACGCAAAGCCCTCGTAAATTTATTTTAGGTTTTTGAATAATAGCTGGTTGGGGATTACTCTTTTTGAGCCGCTTTAATATGCGTTTTAGATTAATGATTTTACGCGTAAGCCATGGGGCACTTTTTGCAATCTCTCTTTATATTTGATTGGTACAAATGATCTTATGCAGTGATGGCACATCCTAGTAAATTGGTTCCATAGCTCATCAACATCGCCCTCATTTTCAATAAACTATGTAACAACTGCCTTGTACTGCACCATAGACGCATCATAAGATTTTGCATAATCTTTGAAGGTTCGCGTAGTTGTGGGTTAGTGAACGGCTGAGTTAAATAAAAGATTAGTAACATACAAGATGGTGATCCGACATGCCACTTTCAATTAAAACAGTATGTTATTTAAAATCGCGGCTTAGGAACACTAAGTCTAATATTGCACTACACGAACCTTGTTCTCGAGTAGGCTGCCTAACCACTTAACTAGGTCGTGAGTAAGCATGTTGTCCAAAATTATGTTTGCATTTTTGTTCGATTTGCGGCTTGCCTGAAAGGAGGGCTCCAGCCTCCTGGGGACAATTCGTTTGCAGAGATAATTCACTTTATTATATTTTAGCAATGGTCTTGTCTTCTCCTAGGGAGCAACTTCTGCTTTGGAGAAAACAGGTCCACTTGTTTAAACGTTGGCTCCAGGGACACTTATCTAACCAAGTATAATCCTCTGGTCGCAAGATATATGTGAAATGTAGTACTGCTGATGTAGTACCACTATCAAGACATTTGCGGTGTTGATAATAATACAAGCAATAATAATTAAAATACTAATAATTTTGAGGATTTAACGTCCCAAAACCACCATATGATCATGAGAGGCGCCTTAAAGGAGGGCTCCGGAAACTTCGACCTCCAGGGGTTCTTTAACGTGCACCTAAATCTAAGCATACGGGCCTCAAGTATTTCCGGCTCCCTCGAAAATGCAGCCGCCGCAGCCGCCGTAACAGGCATGATGGTGGTAATATGTATAGTAATACAAAATTAACAGCAATCTTCCTACTTCGTCACTTCCAATTATAGATACGGCCGAGGTGGTGGTTGTGGTAACAGAACACAACATATGATGGAACGTCGCCTCAACTGAAACTGGCAGTATGTAGATTGAAGATACACTAGATACAATGGATGTGTGTACCAGTGCTGCTGGCTTCTTTTTTTTTTTCAAAAGGCAACGATACTCTAGATTTCCGTGGAACTAATACCATTAGTATGTTGCTCCGATGTCTTCATTCGATAATGGACGCTTGCCTCCATGACGTAAAACCTAAAGTAAATGTCCTTCCGAAGAATTCTTCGTGACATCAGTCCACGCATCAATCACGATGCGATCTGAACAGAAATCCCGTCGGCGGCGGTCCCGTTCATCTTTACCCGTGATTCATGATCCCGGGAGATCGATGTCCCCAGGTAGGCTCGCCAAGGACCACACGAACGGTACAGGCTACGATGGATGCGATTCATGCGTCGGGCTTGCCAATTTTTTTATATCTCCTGTCGGCGTCGATTAAAAGAAGACAAAGTAGCGTAGAGTCTGTTTGTTCTTGCTGATAAACAACGAATCAATCCTTTTTCTCTCGAGTGGCTCAAACTGTCTATACACTTTTTTTTTCAGGAAGACAGCACCAACGCTTGAGCAATGCATTAGTTGAAGTCAGCCCTATTGATTGATTCGTGGGGTTTAACGTCGCAAAACTACCATTTGATTATGAGAGACGCCGTAGTGGAGGGCTCCGGAAATTTTGACCACCTGGGGTTCTTTAAAGTGCACCCAAATCTGAGCACACGGGCCTACAACACTTCCGCCTCTATCGGAAATGCAGCCGCCGCAGCCGGGATTCGAACCCGCAACCTGCAGGTCAGCAGCCGAGTACCTTAGCCACTAGACCACCGTGGCGGGGCGGAGGCAGCCCTAGAAGTGAGTGAATTCCTAATGTTTTCCAGTCCTGGCACCCTTATTTTGTTCTTAAAGTTAGCTTCTTAAACATGGAATACCAACATGCCCACCTTTCCACCTTGGTTAAAGTTACCCAAGCATTTGATAAGAGTGCACTTCTGGAAATAACCACTATAACGGTATACGGCGAACCTGCCAACAAATGCACAAAGTAAAAAACGTGATATCGTTGAAAAATGGATCGTTGAGATATTGTATGCAGAGCGAAATGCCAATGGTGTCAGTGATGGCCGTTGTACATGACAATAAATGTAAAGAATGGTTGGTTCAGTTTAATGGTCCTTGTCTTAAAGAGTCAATAATTTAGGCGTCTACCCACGCATGTTTGGTTATACTTTCTTCAGAATTGAGCGTGTTATGAAGTGGAGAGAGGGATTGACACTTTTATAGAATCTAGCGGTGAGGGAAAAGGTCCCCGCCTAATTGGCGGCCGGAAGCTCATGGGCCTTGGTGGCGTTTTCAGCCTGCTTGACGGCCTAGGGTCGGTCATCGGGTCCGTGCTAAGCAGTACGGCCACCCACGATTTCTCACTAAATATTGTGCGGCCTTTCGAGAAACCCGAGCACAAGCACACAAGATGTTTCTCAGATTCACCTTTCTTCCGTATAACTCGACTTTGCCATCGCCTTCGCCTGGGCGATAACGACTGTAGTCAAAAAGATTCGGATAAATGTCGGTCCAGAATGGGTACCAGACGACTTGTCTGCGGTTGAGTGTTTGACAGGCAGGGAGATATTCAGCCCTAGACATTATTTGGGGCGAAGCCCCTAAAGACGTGGGTCTGGCCTTCTTCTGTGATTACTACATAACCACCTTTGCAAACTGCCCACTACTTCGCCCTTGCAAACATCCCACTACGCACCATCACCGGTCCACCACCTTACCGACCATGAAGCACCTTAACAAACAGGAACGAGAGAAAAAATAAATGTTGATTTGTATATTACACGCACAGCATTACGTATTTCTAATGATGTAATGGGCCAAGTTTCACGGGAGAGTTATGGTTCACCGGTGATCTCCCCTTCTAAAGCTTCACCTACTTAGCATCACTCATTCTGTGAATATGGCGTTAATAGTTATTAGCTGGTGATTTAATACTAACTAACCACGCGCTTCTCTCTTTTCTCTGCCTGAAACTACTCGCTGGCTCGTCAAGGGATAATTCTCTTATCTTATGCCCACTGCTCCTCGTCTGTTAGTCTGTCTGGTCCTGTCAGTTCGTTCGTTTTTTTTTTCAGATTATCTGCCAGTCTTTCTGTCTTACAGCACAGTAGGCATACATGTTGTGTAATGGAACTAATAATGTTGCCCTATAGTGTATGCAATGTCCGTCTTGCGGCATTTTTTAAAGGAAAGTTTTAATCACATTTTTCAATCCTTAAAGCCAGCGAATGCTTTAACGCTGCACCCGTCGCCTGGTTGCCCGTGGTGCGCGAACGAAGGGGCCGATGTGGCACATATACTTTGGCAATGCGAAAGAGATGAAGATGGGCCACGGGAAAGGATGACGTTAACTGAGGCACCCATCGAAATGGGGCGCCTTGCTGAGTGATGGCAAGCCGCCCTTCTCAGCGAGGCCCTCGAAGACCAGGTGTGGGCCGTCCAGCGGGCCAGGGCCGTCGCCGAGGACCTCAGAAGGTGTTCCCCGAACGATGTTTCCCTGGCAGCCTAGCCCCGGGCACAGCAACAACCGTTGGGCAAATAAAGTTCATTCTACTCAACTTTAATTCTGCAAACGTTTCGAGCATTCCCAGGAAAAACACCCGCCGCTCTATTTCGCTTGTCATGTCGAGAGGAATAGAGAGTTAGGTGCAAATGCAAACACGTTAAGAGCAAGAAAACTTGTCTAGAGTTATTCACTTTCGACATCCGCACTCTGCAGGTGCTACGCTCTGCTTGAGCGTAATGGAGTGTTTCGGGTGGCTTACCTTTTGAAGACACACGTTGAAAGTGTATTTCATGTATCACATCTCCGTAACGAGGGAGGGTCAGCCAGATAGTAGAGAGAAAACATGTAGAAATAACAGAGAGGTTCTGCCTGGCTGGCACGCTGTGCTTGTGAAGTTGAAAATAGAAACAGGTAGAATAGATTTGTCTTTAGTAACTACGATGCCGTTCAAAGTGTCACTAAATTAAAAACATTACTGGGCTGGGAAACTTTAGCAGCTATAGAAAAAGAAAAAAACTTGAGGCCCAAATTGTTCTACCACAATTTTTATAATCCAACAGGCATTGATAGTCACTGCTACCTGTCAGAACCATCCTATGTTTCGGCTAGGAACTACCACTCACTCCTAGAAAATACACGCGTTTAGTTGCAACACAAATTGTTTTTCCAGATATTTTTTCACACAGACTGTACCAGATTGAAACGTGTAACCGGATAACTATGTTTCTGTATATGACAATCATAATTTTAATTCCTGATTGTGTTTACAATGAGGTATAATTGTCTTAGTTTTCCTTCGAGCTTTCTGTTAGTTTTCAACACTCTAAACCTATTGTTTACCGTGATGTTAACCTTGTTTCATATATTTTTGTTGTTCGTCAACGCAAAACATGCAGAATGTGATACTAAACACGCCTGTGATACTCCCCTGCCATAATGCCTTCGAGGCGACGCAGGTACCCTGTAAAAAAATAAATAAATAAAAACGGACGAAATTGAGCGCAGGAGAGATAACGAGAAAGGAACCAAAGGAAATTAACAAAAAAGTTTCATAACGTTAAGCGCTAAAAGAGAAGCATATTTCACGGCTCGTCGTGTATACGTTTGACGCTTTGACACGCTACGGGATGTTTACATGTGACGAATTCCTTGTCCTACATTTATTGTGCTGAATCAGCTGAAATGTTACACTACTTGTTGCTTGAGTGTTGTGAAGATTTGGTGCTCTTTCTTTTCTTTATTTTGTTAAAAATCTTCTTAGCGAAACTGACGTGGTGCACATGTGGTGCCGGTGTTATGAATTATTTCTATGCCTTTCTCCTTTACTGTAATTCCTATCTTGCGTGGGCTATGATGACTAGCAGTATTGCGCAATACATAAATAAATAAATTGTGAGGTTAGAGAGCTAGAAATAAACAAACATTTATTAACCATGTGTCGACGTCTTAGCTGATGTCACGCCCGTTAAGTCCCAGCTTTTCAGTCTCTTCGTCTTTCGCAGACACGAAGCACACTGTACACTACAAAATAAATAAATAAAAATAAATAAATAAATAAGTATTCTATAATAAAATTTGCGATAAGCCATCCCAGAAGGTGCGGGTGTCGGAGGGTGCGGTGGAACACGATGAGCACAACGTGAAAATTCTATTATAGGCCAATGAAATCAGATATTACTTTTGTTATTCCCATAAAGATTTGCCTTTAAGGTACCATACATTTGGCGTACGTGCGTATCACATCTGCATGGTAAGGCATGTACTGTTATGAAATGATATATTTTATGGAATTTCCCATCACCTCTTCAATCTTCTTTATATTATCACACATCAATGTTATTTGAAAGCCTACCAGCGTGATATCTTAGCTGTCAAGAACAGCTTCGGAAGATTCAAAATGTTTCCCAGTTGAGGACAATTTCGAAGGGAATTAATGTTTGCAAGAACAAACGCGATGACGTCGGACAACAGAAAAAGATCGCGCAGGTCAGGGAGTTTCGCTGGAGTGAAGCACCGTATACGTTGCCGCAAATAAAGAAAATCAAGGTCGAAGTAATGTGACAGCACGACAGAGAGGTTCCTAGAAGTACGTTCTCGTCGCCTTCTTTCTCGGTTCGATGTATTTTTCATTAGGAACCTTGATTAATAGTTTTATAAGCGATCTTGGTGTTACATTGTATCTTAGTTGGCTTTGCTGTTTTAGACATCCTTTAGAAAATAGACCGAAACCCAATACTGTTTTCGCAGGTTTCAGGATACCAGCCAGATGAAATGTATGTCATGAAAGTGAATGTCTTGAAAGTAGGACACTCGTTACTCACACCATCTAAAGAAACACAAGCGTCATGGCGTTGCTAACGATCCGAAACAAATGAAATTCCTTTGTAAGGTTACAAAAAAAAAACAAATATTCGATTCATAGATGTTGCGCTTGTATGCCTTCGAAGGTCTAGACACAGCGCAAAGATCTACGCGTGGTGCAACTCGAATTGGGCAACATGAAATGTGTAGAGTTAACACCCTTCACAGCTTGTTGGTCGGTTTTCGCAGCGTGCAGACGTCCAACAATAAGCAGAAAATAAAAATAAAAACCAAGGAAAAAAAGTGGGGGAAAAAAGTTGGGAGGAGAAAATGGTGGCGTCAACAAGACCGGACGGTCCGGCAAGGGCGGTAAAGGATATAGCGCACAACGTTAGCCCCCCGCCACATCCTCGGAAAGCTTGCGTGAGCATCGATACTCAGGGACATCCGCGAGCGATTCCACCAGGAGTGCGGGTCTTGCATATCAAGCCGCTCAATGCATCAAGACGGCAGCCGTTTGCGAAAGAAGGTATGGAAGAGGGGGAGAAGGAGAGGCAGAGGTCTTGAAGCATGCAGCGCACAGCTATCTCGTGGCCTGCAAGCGGGCTTCCCTTCTTGCATGGAGTGTGTGAGAGCGGTCGCATCTTGCCATAGTATCGGTCGGGCCGGGTGGTCCGACTGACCTTATTCCGATTGCATACTGACTCTTTCAGAAAAAGAACATAAAGGAAAAAGCTCGCCACGCTCGGGGAGTCTTCTCTTATCTACCAGTTTCATACAGTTTTTCGTGTCCACCTAACAGGCGAAGAGGAATAGAATACGCCGGACTTCTTGATGCCTCAAAGTCGTCGTTGCACCTTCAACTGACTGCCGCTTCTCTTTCCACGCTGCACACAGCCACGGCTGGTTCCTGTTGCTCCACACAGTGCGGCATGTCTAGGACGTTGGTGTCGTCATATTGCGTTGCCTTAGTGCATTAAATTTAAAAATTTTTCCACGGCGCTGGCGGGAAGCCCAGTTAGCGACAGCGGGCGAGGGCGACTTCGAAGAGGAGATGAGTTGGGGTTGTAAAGTAAGTACACTGGGACCGAGCCAGTAAAAACGTCAAGAACGCGAAAAAAAAAATAACACGTAACTCGACTCTTTCCCTCGATCGTTGTCGACTTCTGCCGCAAGCGGATATGCCGCGTTGACCTTCTGTAACGAAGAACGTCTGCTTACGGCTCGCAAGTCAAGACTGACCAGAGGACTGATCCGAGGGCAACGAGGAGGAGGAAAGGAATTAATCGAAAGAGACAGTAAGAGAGAGAGGGTACAGCCATGCCAATTTCTTATATTACTTTTTCAGCTCTTCACGGGCGCCGAGAATCGGTCTTCCATAGAATCGCACTCCACAAAGAGATTTAGAATTGAAGAGCAGGGAGGAGTAGCTGGGATGATGATGTGTTCGTGATGACGACGACACATTCTTCGAAGTGACTGGGCGAGGAGTTGGACCAAGGGTGGGAGGAGAAATCGAACGCTTCTTCTGTCACGTATCCAACGGTTCCCTTTCACAACCGTTGTTCCGGAGAGGAGGTTGGAGAGGGTGATGGACCTGCGCAGTCCTGTTCACCAGGCCACCAGCGGGACGAGCACTGGTTTGCTGGCGACTTTAGGCAGTGGCCGACGCGGTTGACGCTCGAGGCGGCACTTCTTATATAAGTTCGGACTGGTCAACTCCTTTCTCGCGTGCCCCTCTCACCTCGAAGCCTGGTAGGGCGACGCGATTGGCGAGGAGGATGCTCGCAAGTCATCCTCGGTATAAAAAGATGGTTCGCCCCTGACGGCACGGCCGTCTCGCTGCATCCAAACGGGGGGCGCAACCATGAGAATCCTTGTGAGTACACCAAAATACAAACTGTGTGTGTTTCGAGCGCGAGGCTTAGGATTTGGTGCCGGTGATATTCGGTCGTACATGTATTGCATCCTTTGTATTACATCTTATTTTTCGGCGATGACCCAGCGCTACTCATTGTGGATACCCGTCATCTAGAGGAGTGTTAAGCTAACAAGGACGAGTCGCAAACATTCTTTCGATATTAGTGCCCACCGAGCCAGTGGCTTTCTTGTTTCCAATGTCTGACACGTTCACTGTGACCGCGAGTGGTGATGGATACCAGGCGTGCATGCTTCAGTCTACCATATGTGACGATACCACGTCGCCGTGGGGCACTTTCCTCGTCTTCCGACTGTGGTCGCGAATACTCTGTAGTGATTCTACATTGAATACGGCAACGGATCAACCGAGTTTGCCTTTAAATTACGAAGTACCTGGCCGGACAAGGCATTTGATTGCTCATGCAATGGCTACTGTTGTACCATGCGCCTAAGACAGGACAACCCGTGAGAACCGGTTTGAACGAAACGCATACTTTGTTCAGACCTCATTTAATACTTTGAAAGCTGACGGAATAGCCCTCCCTCAAGATGTGTAGCTCATGCGAGCTTGGGCAATCGGAAATCAAACTGTTGCAAAATTTATACGCGCCTTAGGAGGGGGAGAGCTTACAACACATGTGTCGCAGAAATATTTGCAGGCATTTGACTGCTACCTTGAACGCGCTTGCTTAAACTTAAGCTTATACTAACTCATCCCGTCTTGTGCCCCTTGTACTGACTTAGTCTTTAATCTGTATTTCGGTGGTGGTATATCTTAGTGCGGTCTTTTCTTCACACGAGCTCGAAAGGAGAATGCGTAGTGATGACTGTTGGTAAAACTCTTATAGTATTATATCCTTACATTGGCAGTGATATTAGTGATACAACGCAAAAGGCTCCGCGTGTTCCTTTGGAATGCCAGGGTTTATTTAGTAGGCTCCACAACCGCGCACTTACTAATCCCGAGTTCCATCTACGAGCTCTTTCGTGACTACGGCTGATTATTTCATTTGAAACGATAACATCATAAAAGGCGCTTAGTATAAGCTGACTTTCTTTAACGTTTGCGGTGGAGAGACTTGGTATTCGGTGCGAGTTCTGAGCCGTTCAGTTTAAATTGGGCAGTCGGCTGCACTCACTCCTTTAGCAAACTTATCTCCAAGAGACGTGGTGTTGTCCTGTGCATCTTGTGTTTACAGAAGCAAGTAACAGTTTTCGGAAGTGGCATGTTGCAATCGCAGAAGAACTGTGTCTCCTGGGTAGGTTACCCGTATACGACAGATTTCCAACGATGTCCACATCGGCTCTGGTTGGCGTTTGCGCACAAGTGGTAGTCTTCTTATGGTAGATGGGAAGAACACGGCTGGCAAGGATGGATGTGCGGTGGTGGGTGCTTTGTTCTTATGCAACACTAACTGAGTTTTGCCTATACTTGAGAAATGAATGATCACGCAAGAAAAATGCTGCGTACACAAGACAGCGGACCTCAACTGACGCTAGATTTATGCCTGGTTGACTGTGTTGAATCACACTTCCGCACAGCAGATAGGTCACTATGCAAGCACTGCAAAAGTTATTGGCTGAGATGTAAGTGCTGATGAAATTCGCCGCCTTTATATATCAATGTCACACAAACAATGTATGTAGGATCTAACGCCACGTGCTTATATATTGAAGCTACCAAATCGTCAAGTAAAACAGAAGATCAGACAGAAATTACAGCCTTGAAGAAGTCAAGATCACTTGTCAAAGCGTTTGCATCAGCAACACCTTGCGTTCTCGAACTCTCAAATAGAACTCTCGAATGAAGTTGTAGCGTCAAAAGATATTTGGCTACTTTAGTGGGTCTGAATTCGGCTTCTCGGGCCATTACCTGCTACTCCAGATGAATTCCGAAGCAGGGAAGTGGCCAGGTGCATATGTTGACGAGAATTAAGGGCAAATCGGTGCCTTAACATACCCGAAAATTGAATGAGGGTGTCGGCATCCCCCACTGGCGGCGTCAAAACGAATGATGCAAAATATCATCATCGCATGATGACCTGAGCATATGACATCATCTTAGAGCCAGCCACACGGTACCGTAATTCATGACATCATCGTGACGCCATCGTGAAGTCACATATCTTGACGTGTCGTGAGCATCGCATGACATGATTGCTTGGTCAAAGGCGGGGGGGGGGGCGGCAATCCCGGAGGCACGCAAAACCAGTCGAGGTGGAGATAAATTGCAATGCCTTCAATCCTGGCGGCATTGCAAAACGACGTGAATCGCAGTTCAATACATCGACTTAAAAGACAAAAGAGAAAATGACTTCGGCCTACAGCTCGACTAAGGCGCATGCGTAAGGCTCTTTGTTGGTTCTTGAACGGGGGTTTAGCATGGAAAGTATTTAACTACTGCGTATCCCGTAGAGCGCAAAGCACTCGCGGTATTTTAGGCCCTTGAAATTTTCTTCATACTTGGGAAAGTTTTGTTGACACCTGAATAAAGCACACAGAAAGTCAAAGACAATGAAGCTCTTTGCTGCCTGGACGACGCACGAGGCCATTTTCACAATCGAACTTTCTCAGGCTCTCTCTTGTCGCCGGCATAAAGAAAGAGAAAGGAGGACAACTTGGCATCCGACCGTTCAATAACGGGATTTCATGGCGCTGAATAAATGTTCGATGAAGAAAGCGCGATAGAAGGAAATCGGTGCTCGGCCATAGAAAACGGATACGCACAAACCGGGCCGAGATAAGGAATATGAATCATCGTCGCTGAAGGCGCGCTATGAAACGCGAAACGCCCCACTAGCCACCACGCGAGGTTCGTTTCTTTCCTCCGGGTGTGGGATACGAGAGAAGTGGTGCGGCCCGATGACACCGTGGGATAAAAGGTCACGCCGTCGCGGCTGTAGAAAGCACTTCGTTTCGACTGAAACACATCGGCGCGCAAGAACGACACAGTGACCGCTAAGGTCGCTCTATCGTAGATCCGTCTTTGACGATTTCATTTGCACCGGCTCCGAATGTCGTGTATTCACAATTGTACTCGTTGGCTTTTGATCAAATTGCACTGTTTATCACCTCGCCTTAGTGCCGCTAATTCATTAGTGTAGTGCCACAATTACAGCTATCCTATGGCAGGTGGGAATTGCCAGCAGTGAAATTATTGCTCTGTATACGTCTTAATTGTGCTAACTCTTTGATTGATAATGTTTAGACTTGATTAAGAATGCCTGAAAGAGATGAAAGGTACTGCTAACAATATAAAGAGAACGCCGAGGCAAAACGTTATCATTCTCGGAAACCCGGGCGCAAGCCTCGAGTTACGCCATGAACGTGCTTCAAAATGGCTTAGTACCAAGCAAAGTTTTAGGCTAGGCATTTACAGTATGAAGATGAGAAATTCACGAGAACGCGTCATGCTAAGCTCCAATTTCACGGAAGGGCTGACCCAATTCGTGCTGGTGAACTAAAAAAAAAACTGCGTAAAAACTAGTGCAGATGTTTTTTTTTTTATATATTTGAGGAACGAATAAAAGAAATGTTCAAAACACCTATTCCCCTCGTTATCAGTTGCTTTGAAAATCGTGTTGAAACGAGGAACTCGAAAGTTGTCACCATGCTTAAGATGTTACGCGATTAGTAAAATAGTTTGTCAAGTTGTGGCAACAGATTGTTCATAGTCAGAGGAATAGTATTCTGGTGGTAAGGTCTCTTTCCCAAGACTCGAAAAAAAAATCGTCTCACCAATGTGCTCTGACCCTATTGTGAAGTTGACCCTTCTCAGCTAGAAGGATGCATAATCGCGTGTTTTTTTTTTTCAGCTTATAAACTCTTAGCATGAACGTACTTACTGAACGCCAGCAACGCATAAGCTATGGCAATCCATAAAGAGGCTAAACTCACTGAGCACCTGGCTGTCCATATGGTTATTCGGTAATTTTGTCAAGGTATGAAACATACGTTGCCCAGAGGTCCTGACAAATAACCCTCCGGAATATTTGAGAGAGCACCATTCTATTGCCAAGTTCATTCAAGTAACAAAGTAGATATGTTGTCCACAACAATAATCTATCAGTGTAATTCTGAAATGAAATGGCTGTGTTCATGTCGGTTGGTCCCAAAGGCGTAAGAATACACATTACACAGGTGACAAATTATTCAAGTGTTGTTGAGCAGGCAGTACATTAGGAATTCAAGAGCAGAGAATTCGAAAATAAAGAGAACTGTTAGCAGATTCCAAGTTCAGAAAAGAAGGAGTAGTCGGCGGTGTTTAAATGACAAATTTGGATTCCCGTCGTCTCATTACACTTGCCGCGGTTTAGTAACAATTCGCATAAGACGAAACGATCCACCTCTGCGCGTGATTCGTTGTCCATGTTAATCTACCGAACGTCTCCGTCTATTCACGCGAAGCCGTTTCCTATGCGCGAACTTACTCAAGAGTAAGTAGGGCCACCTAGAGCTTACTCTCGGCAACTGGCACTTACGCCCTCCGCCGTCACGCGCCGCTAGCGTGTCGCGTTGGCCAGTTGCCCGTCCTTAACGGCGAGAATCGGCGGTCTCTTGCAACGCTGGCAAGACCGGGAAAGATACCGCAACCTCTAACCCATGTCTTCCGACTTCCTCACAACCACTCTAAATATTTCTTTCATAAATGTTAAAAAGCTTAGTCTCATGTATGCATGCTCGAGACGAAACACTGTAGGTTCTTTTCCAAACTTGTTTTTGTCTGCGAGGGACCCGACCGGTGATCAATTAAGCTCCCCTTTTAAAAGGTTACGGGTGCTATTTGTTAGTGCTACTCTTACAGGCATAACAGCCGTAACGCCATGCCACGGACCGAAAGTGTGATCACAAACACAAACGGAAGTGCCCACAGTGAAATGGACGATTATGTTGATTTAGTGTGCTTAATTTTAATGCGATTCGCGACACAGAGTCCTCATTAGGCGACACCACTGCTGTCTTTACGCCATGCACATTAGAGAAAAGAAGTATGAAAAACACTGAGCTCGTCGTAAATTAAGCAGTCTTATTTGTTTCTTCGGGTTTCTGTTTGTCACTTTAACTCTCAGTATTTTTCTGTAAATAATTGCTTTCGTGAAGGTAGCACTGTGCTTAGATTGACGTTGGAGGAGTGGCTTCCCAACAGAGATTTGAAAACATTTCGCCTTTTTAACAGGAATGCCCACCACAAGCAGATATCAATCTTGCTTTATTTCAGTGCGTCATTGAATTCCACTTACGAAGAACTATAGCATTACTTAGTGCGCAATAATTAAATAAATATTCACGGTCTAATTACAAAAAGTCGCTCTAGTATATACAACCAGCACTTGTGCTTCCTTATGAATTGGTCTCCCAAACCGCGGCTTCAAATTATGCTAATTTTCTGTATTTGTAGGTAGTGGATCAAAATGCGTGTTTGAAAGTACCACCGGGAAATTATTTTGGTGGCAACTATTCATTTCGACACTTGCAGATCTTGCATAAAATAGCCTGAAAATTTGCAGTCGGCTTATAACTTATGTAGAGTAATTCTACGAGGCTGATTACAATATTGTTGCCACACCCTCTCGTCTATAGGCTAACCTTGCTGCCGCTCATCAGCAGTGTGACACTGCTACGCACAGGCAAGCACAGTTAAAGAAGGTTTCATTCTCGATCACGGTGACACTGTATTAATGGGCGCGAACTGTCAAAATACCAGCCTGTTTACATCAAACTGAAATACCAAGGAAGTCGAGGTAGCTAGAATTAATTCCTACTCCTTCATTACACCAATCCTTGTAATTATACGCCAGTTGTCTTGCGTGGAACTTCACGGAGCTTGAGTTCTTACAGTCTCGTGACCCAAAGATTTTAAGTGGAAAGCAGCACAACTTACATGAGCAATCAGAATTGAACATGTGTTTTTTGTCAAGTGAATTATACTGTTATCACCAACAAAAACAAGCTGATGAGGATAACGAATGATATAGCCACACGTCCAGTTTTGCGGCTGCAAAAACTAACAAAAATACAGCACAAATTCTGCAACATTCTTAGATTGTTCAGGTACAATTAAACGACCAACACGTTTCGATTGTGCCAAACTTCTGGTGCCAGTAGTTTATATTTTAGCATTGTACTTTATATTACCTTGGGTATCGAGGGATATTTCCGTCATAAGACGTCCAACAGATGAGTCGCATGGACGTACAGAATGAAGACTTTAGCGTTTTCCAAAAAAAGTTTGATGAAGTGACACCGAATTTGACGGAAATCGGTTTAGTAAGATGATGCATTGGATTGGCAAGCTTAAGCTTTTGGTTTTCCAAATATGGAAATAATAAGAGATACGTGAAAACGATCTTTATAGATAAGTCATGAACTCATGAGGAGAAAACAATATTGTTGTCAGCCTCCCAGCTAACAAGGATTGAATAATGAACTTTTTAGTGACTGCATTAGGCCGCCATGTTTTTATTTAAAAGTTGGAGGCAGTCGCTCTTCTATATTGTTCCACTTGGATTCTTTTAGTAAGTTCATGCGTGGCTGCGATCTTTGCGCGAGTGCTATACCTGGCTGCGACCTTTAATTGCGGTTTGGATGGTTACTAATGCAAGACCGTGAAAACTGGCGCAAGACTCCTCCCTTATGCGTCGGGACACTCACGTGAGGCGTTCCATTTGACAGCAAGTCAAATACGTAAGCTCCGATAGTAGGAAATGATTGCTTGCCATATAACCATATCAGGGAGGATTATTTCGCCTATTGTCAGGCGCCTAATCACGTAAAGCGAAATTATTTTCCGCAACCTCATTATATGGCAGCACAGACAGGCTAGGGCATTTCTTTCAAGTTAAATTCTGTAGAAACGAGACTGCCTTCAAACTTTGAATGCAAAACACACATACTTAGTGGAGTTTATTAAAGACCCCTTATTCAATCATAGTTGAGTGGACGGATGACAGTGATACACGTTGTCTCACTTGGTTTTCCTTTAGATAAATAACCTATGTGCAATGGTGGCTTTCATGTACCTCGACGTGCTGAATTTGAAAGGAATCATAAACATTTATTTTCAACGCCAGATGTCTTCATAAATGTGCTCACGTTAAAAAAAAAGTGCGACATACTTTCGCTTCAATTTCAGAGCCCTGTATTTGAATGAGATCACTTGATGAACTACAACCGGAAATACTAAGCGAAGCATTGCTACAAACTCGTCTCTTCAGTTTCTGACACGTAAAAACTTGAGATGGTGTCTGTTTAGAAAAGTTTTAATGACGTATTTTTCTTTCGTGCAGCTTTGTAACGTACTTATTGCATACGGAATCAAAGGTCAAGTTTGCGGAGCGACGACAACGCCGCGCTGCGGCTCTGGCGGCAAGCTCGGGGAAATTGGGGATATGCGCGGCAGAGGGCGTAAGGCGATTCAGTGTGTGTTTCACCGCAGCGGGAGCCCGTGCGTCACGCGTTCTAGATTCGGTGCAGGAAACTTTGGCGCCGGGACGTCAGCTTGGCGCGCTGAAACAAAGCGCTCGCTTTTGACGTTGCTTTTCCGCGATTGCACAATCGACCACACGGAAGCATCAGCGAGGTCCGAAGTATTGCTCTCAGCCACGAGAGTGCGTAATGTACCAACATTCGCGCTTCGGTTGTAAAATTATCGGTTGCCGGACAAGTCGTACGAGAGAGAAAGAAAACAAGCGTGGATGCGTGCAGTTAAAAGAATAAAGTAAGTCGTAGTTCCACCTCGCCTTCCGTTTTTAGTGCCTGAATTCAATTGAAATCATTTGTTTTGACTACCTGATGATTACGCAACACGGCGCGTTCACGCAACGACCGCAGTAATAGAAAGTTTTAGTACTGCGGAATGGTGCTACGTACGCATCACGCAAGCGCCTTGCGTTACGTGGCGTCGTTTGCCACTAATCGGCTTTTAGTACGGCGTAGTACCCGCGTACGTAACGAGCATGAAGCGTGTTGCGCCATCTTGTAGATCAAAATAGAAGCACGTGTTGTTGACAGCCAATGTGAGCCAATCCAAGTGTTATAGCCAGAGTATGGCCATATTTTAAGCCACAGAGCCGGTCGGTGCTTGCCTTCGATGCCGCCATTTTGCAAAACGAAGTCTCGCGCTGTCGCGAACCTGTTCGAGAGCGGCGCGATCACCTCATACGTCCGCACGCACGCATCTCATGCGTGCGTACGCAGCAGCTGCGTACGTAACGCGATACGTGCGCGTTACGGTCTGCGCATGCGCCCTACGCAGAACGTGGCGTCCTTACGTACGCAACGCCGCCACGTACGCAGCGTACGCAGTACTAAAACTCTCTAATGATAGCTCGAGCGCTGTCTCCTCGCATTGTGAAAGTCCAGTCACGGTAGCATGGTGAAACAGCTCCTGTCTTTTCATTCATTGCTTTAGTGAGACGTATAGAGCTGTCGTTGTCGGATGTTCACACTCGCGTACGCTAGCGTTGTGAACTCGGTTAGCGTTGCGTTGTTGGTTGCTTTAAACTGAACTGCGTACATTGTCAGATGTTCGCCTCCCCATATTCACACATCAGGAAGGCTTCATCATCACGCCGGAACGAACGTCTCTGCATTTTCAGGCAAACTTCAAGTTCGCCCTGCTGGTTTGTTGTATTTCTGTCACTTCAATAGGGTGCTATTCGTTCCACGCACTGCGTGTTGTGCGTGTTACGGTCCGCAGAGTGCTTCCAGTGTGCGCTAGTCGCGAACTCGTCGCCCACCCTATACCACATCGTGCCTCAAAATAAGGCACCTCACACGCTGAGCCGCGTTCGAAAAGGAGGACTTGTATGCTTGTAGAGTCGATATTCCCATAAAATAGGAGCGTAACCACGACGCGAGAATCGAAAAGAAAAAAAAATGAGGGTATACAGTTCGACTTGTTTCGCAGTAGTGAAAAGCTACTAAACAAGCTGCCTCGCACCTAAGTCAGCGGTAGTGGTCGTAGTAGTAACCATTTATTTAGAAAAAAAAAAATTGCCCGCAGCTTCCCTCGGGGGAACACTGAGGAGGATGCGGACCATATAATTGGTTAACGGGGTGTTAAAGTGCGACTTACTTGGGTCGATGGCTAAATTGGTTAACGTGGTTGTGAAATGGGGTGTTAAATTGCGACTTACTTGGGTCGATGGCTAAATTGGTTAACGTGGTTGTAGGAGGGGGTGTTAAATGAGTGAACACGTACACACGTATGCGAAAGGGCGGCGCTGGTCGAAGGTACGTCGATCATTGTGTTTGTGGATTCGTTGGAATTCATTTCACCGCGACCTTGGACGTCGACGCGCCGTACAAACCAACCGACGAGCGGCAACTGAGCGAGCGAGCGCCGACCTTGAGTATATATACAGCACGACGGCGCATGCACTGTCAGCTGTTGAATGTTCTCGAAGCGCGACGCCACATGCGCGTCCACTGGAGAATCAGGAGAATTGTAGATGTCGAACGCGGTGTGTAGAGGAGGAAGGGTGCACAGATGGTGGAGGAGTGAAGCGCGCGCGGTGTGTAGAAGAGGAAGGGATGCACAGATGGTGGAAGAGTGGGCGACGGCGCGACGGCGCATGCGCGCGCGTCAGCTGTCGAATGTTCGAGAAGCGGTGCGGACGGCGCGGACGGCGCACTACAAGGCGCGAGTATAAGATGCTCCGCATCTAAAAAACAGACGTTGCTAAGGAGACCAGTCTCTAGTGGGTCAGCCTCCCTGCAGTACTAGGGGGAGTCCCTAGTCAGGGACCCCGTTGGTCGTGGCCGCTGTCCTGGCACACTGGACCATGGCTCGTTGGGTCGCAAGGTCCTGTCAACCGATCAGGGCCGCTTCCCAGTCCTTTCTTGTACGATTTGGGTTCGGGGGTAAAGAAGGATTGAAGTCAGAGGGAGATGTCCCAGTGGTACGGAGGACATGGACCTTATCCTGTCTTGTGCTATGATCTTGTCATCTGTTTTTTTGTTTTTTTTGCACACGCTCGAAAGTTCGTTCACGACACTTCGCGTCTCCTACTCCCAGTATGCATTGACAACGACAACGTAAATCGCGTATGTGGCTTCATTTCCCACTGCATATAGGCCATTAGGTCCATTTAAAGTATGACAGAAGAAAGCTTACCTCGACGTATCGTACACGGCAATGTCGCAGACTTCACAAATGCAATTCGCGTGAAGTCGAGCGCTGTTTTCGCCGGCACCGCATCGTAACATTAACAAACGTTAACATTAACAAACTCCACATTAACAACCTTTTCTCGTTCGATAACGTTCGCTTTTCATAGCACTTGTCCAGCTTGGGAGATTTTTTTTTTCAAGCGGTGCATTGGGCGTTTCTGCAAGTGCAGCGCCTGTGTTCTGCAAGTGCACGAAAGCGAGCGGCAGCGTGGCGCAAAGAAGGAAAAATGCAAGGCGTACATTCCCAGTTTCCCAGTTTCTGCCAGAGCTGGCGCTGCCCGTCTAGAGTCGCAGCGCCTCCAAGCGTTGCTTTGGGTCCCTATATAGAAGGAGAATAAATAGTGATTGCACGAAAATGAAATAAACCGCAAGGATAGCCTTTTAATACCCAAAATAGCAGATGAGCTGTTTAACTGTGTACCATAATTGCAGTTTTCACTCGACATTGGCGAATTTGTGCGCTGGTCACGGACATTTCTGAATAATGCCATTGCATCTTATTAGCGTTTCTACTAAATGTTTTACTGTATTTCTAATTTCTCACTCGATGTTCACTTTTGTACCTTTTGTACTCCCTCTTTCTTTGTTTTATCATGCATTCCTATATGTATTTTCTGCTCATAAAAAACAGGCAGACGTTGAGCCCTTTTGGCATTTGGAGCTTAAGCTTTTTCATAATTTTTTGTGCCCTTGATTATTGCTAGACGGATATCAATTATTACTATTAACAATATTACTTCCACTGCTATAATAATAATAATAATAATAATAATAATAATAATAATAATAATAATAATAATAATATATTCACCTGCGAAATAAATCGAATGACAGACATCGTCTCCTGGACAGTTTGTCCACCCTTTACGAAATCGTCGCATCTCTTAGTTATGTCGTGTTATACAAGCTTTGACTCAAGTCTGTGTGTTTTCGCTTACAAATGTATTTGCGCTCTTGTTGCAGGTGGCCACCGTGTTCCTTGGGCTCGCGTCGTACGCGCTGGCCGATGGCCTCCACCACCTCGACATTGCCAAGGTTGGCAACGTGGGCTACGTGGCCCGTGGACCCGGGGCCATCCAGTTCCACCAGAGCGGTGGTGTGATTCCGGAAGGCGTGCCCACCGTGTCTCGCGGCCATTCAGGCACCACAGTTCACGGACCCCCCATTACCGACACCCATGGTGTCAGTGTGTCGCAGCCTGCCGTGACCGTCACTCAGCAGCGCGTTGAGCAGCCCGCCATAACTGTGACCCAGCAGCGGCCCGCTGTCACGCTCACCCAGCAGCGCGTGGTGCAGCCGGCCGTCACTGTGACCCAGCAACGGCCCGCCATCACCGTTACCGAGCAAAGGGTCATCCAGCCCGACGTGACCGTGACTCAGCAGCAGCCGGCCGTAACGCTTACGCAGCAGCGGGTCGTCCAGCCTGCCGTGACTGTGACTCAGCAGCAGCCGGCCATCACGCTCACCCAGCAGCGGGTCGTCCAGCCTGCAGTGACCGTGACTCAGCAACAGCCAGCCATAACGCTCACTCAGCAGCGAGTGGTACAGCCAGCTATCGCTGTGACAACGCAGCCCGGAATCGCCGTCACTCAGCACCGTGTCGTGCAGCCAGCTGTCACCGTGACTGAGCAGCAGCCGGCCGTCACGGTTACGCAGACCCAGCAGCGCGTCGTCCAGCCGGCCACCGTCGTCAGCCACGTGCCGGGCATCGCCGTCACCCAGCAACGAGTAGTGCGGCCCGGAGGTGTGGCCGTGAGCCACATTCCCGGATCAGTGTACACCACCCAGGGAGCCTACGGAGTCGGAGGTACTTACGGTATCACGCTTGTCAGGCCTGGTGGTAGTTACGGTTTTGGTTATGGAATTGGCGGCGCTCATTATGCCGCAGGCCTACTTCTCCACCATCCAGGTCAAGCCGTGACCACGGTGCACCCGGGAGCCGCTTACGGCTACGGGGCCGTGGCTTACCGTCCAGGACAGGCTATCACCACGGTCAGGCCCGGATCGGCCTATGGATACGGAGCTGTGTCCTACCAGCCGGGATCCACGGTTACCACATACAGGCCCGGAACGGCCTACAACATCAACGCTGTCACCTACCAGCCGGGCTCCGCGGTCACCACCGTTAAACCGGGAGCGGCTTACGGTGCCGGCACGCTTACCTACCAGCCAGGCTCTGCGATCACCAGTGTTCGTCCAGGTTCTGCGGCTTACGGCGTGACCACCGTCACGCAGCCAGGCTCTGCTGTCGTTGAGCACACCCCGGGATACATCTATGGCCTCGGCTATGGAACGCGTACAATTGGGGTTCCCGAAATCCATTACCACACCAGGCCTGTCAACTTTGGTTACGGATACGGCTTGGGTGGCACCCGCTACGGCACGCTGTACCATCCTGGTGCTGTCGTGCACAGTGAGGGCCTCGGTCTTCTGCACACACCAGGTGCTGCTGTTGTCCACCACGTCCCAGGTGCGGCTGTGACCACTTACAAGACGGCCACCGTCTCCACTCCCGGCACCGCAGTCGTACACACTGCTCCTGGTCCAGCCATCACAACGTACAGGACTGCCACCCTGACCGCTCCTGGCAGCGCTGTTGTTCAGCAAGTACCGGGCGTCACAACATACAGGACCGCAACCGTGACTTCTCCAGGAGGCGCAGTCGTCCAGCAAGTCCCCGGAGTCACCACGTACAGGACCTCAACAGTGACCGCTCCGGGAGGTGCCGTAGTGCAGCAAGTCCCAGGCATCACAACCTACAGGACTGCCACCGTTACCACTCCAGGCCGCGCTGTTGTCCAGCAAGTTCCAGGCGTCACTACCTACAGGACTTCTACAGTCACTGCTCCCGGAGCCGCTGTTGTTCAGCAACCTGGCGTCGCCGTCACCGGTGTCAGGACGTACACCGTCCCGGGCTCAGCCGTTGTTCAGCAGATTCCAGGAGTTACCACTTATAGGACTGGCACCATCACTACTCCCGGATCTGCCATTGTGCAGCAAGTTCCAGGAGCCGTCACCACTTACAAGACCGCTACGATTTCTGCTCCTACGGCTACTGTGGTCCAGCGTCCAGGCACCGTGACCACGTACAGAACCGCCACCATCAGTGCCCCAAGCGCCACCGTCGTTCAACAGCCCGGTATCACCACTTATGGCGCCACCGCCTTGCAGCAGCCAGACATCCACGTTCTTCACCACCCAGCTGTGGCCACTGGTACCCTTGTCGCCCCTGTGAGCACTGGTTCCGTGACAACGTACAAAACTACGGCCATCGGTGCTCCGGGTGCTGCTATTCTCAACCAGCCAGGAGTATCTGTCGTTAACCAGCCAGGTGTTGCTACTGGGGCCGTCGTGAATTCCGTACCTGGAGCTGCCGTTACCACGTACAGGACGGCCACCGTGACCACTCCCGCACAGGCCGTTGTCCACCAGATCCCAGGAGCCGTCGTGCATTCCCCTGCCGTTGCTACTACAGTCGTTGGCCAACCAGCCGGTGCAGTTGGTGTGACCCCAGGTGAGTGGCCACATGCGTTTCCAGCAAGCATGTAAACAATTGTCTTGTTCATGCAGAAAGTAATGAAATTTATTTGAAATGCTGAAAGTGCAACACGCGTTATTTTGACAGAAGAATATGTATTAGCATTTTATGCGTAATACAATTACGAGGTAAGTTATGTTAAGCTAGGCATCACGTAAACTGCCAGCAGAAGTGACTATGACCACCTGACGAAGGGCATGCAATGAGTATTAATGTCGATGATCACTGCGTGTGCTGAAACATACCAAAAGAAGCGGTCGGGTGTCTTGTGGTGTAATGTTCAAATACGTCGATTACAATGGTGACACTTTTAAGGCCCCGTGACATGGCATACCTTTATTAGACAGGGTACTTGAGCTCGTAGCTTTAAGTGCATGAAACACACAGAATTAAATGACAGCTTTCCAGCGAGTAATCAAAGGCAGCTTTCCCTCCCAGAAGTACCACAGATGTGCGAATAAACCCGTCCACCGTTTCTACAAGAGGCTAATGTGCACTCATTCCACGTGAGTGACGTGTGCGTCACTGAAAGAGACGCTTGGGGCGAAACGATTGCTGGCCACGACTGCCGCTAGGCCAATCAGCGCCCGTAGCAACAACAAGAGCACCCAACGCAAAGCACTTGCTTTCGACCTCTAACTAAGCTAACTACGCCCACATGTGTGAACACCGCAGGACAAAGTATCATGTTCGGAGTCGGAGGACTCCGCTACGCCGGCGATATCGACGCCGCCGTTCAGGGCGCCCTACACGGAGCGGCCCTCATCCAAGCGGCTCCCGCCCCCGTGGCGGTCACCAATGTCCTCCCAGGTGCGGTAACGTACACCGGTGCCGCCGTTCCCGCCTCGGCTGCTGTGCTGCACCACGTGCCCACGGAAGCCGAGCTGAGGCAACTCATCACCTACGGCTACGGATACGGCCTTGGAGGCGTTCGCTACAGCCACGCCACGACTCCGGCCACCGTGGTGACCTCCCCTACTCAGGTGGTCCACGAGGCAGCCCCGGCTGTCGTGACGTCGCATGCCCTTCCGGCCGCCGTCCAGCACTACACTCAGCGGTTCATCTCGTACGGCCCCACCACCACCCTGAAGTACACCGTGGACCCAAGCGTCCAGCCCCTTCAGACTCTCAAGAAGAAATAGACGGTGGGTGCCAGTGCATGGGTTGTACCGCACTCTTTTTATATTTTCTTTGTTAACGCTGCAAGCTTGGTGAGCCGGTACGTTTCACATATTGGTTTGATCCTTTCACTAGTTCTTTGAACCTCACCCGTACCACGCAGCACATACAATGAAATGCGCTTTTCTGTCTTTTCCAGCTCACGCGGTCATCGGTGACGCTATAGCACGGTATTGTGAACGCTATATCATCCAGATTTTTTACGTAGCTTTCTTAGTTCTCACGTTGCAGGCAGTGTTAACCAGTAACTTCGCCTCTACACGTGCGTCATTGAAGTGCTGTGATAAACATGTGATGAAACTTGGCTGCTTAAATGTTCTTTTACAATATAACAATATATATTACATAAGTCGACGTCACTTAGTGCTACAACGAGTCATTGAAGAAAAGAAAAAGAAAGCCCGGATTCTGAGCGTGAGGCCGTAAGCTCAAAACAATGCATTGCCAAGAAAAATGATCATATTTCCCACATTTATTTTTATGCAACGATATGTCTTACGTGATAGAAAGATGAATACACAGCTCTCTCCTCGGGCCGGCATAAAAATTTCTTTGCATATAAATATATTCAGAAAGTTCAACGGGGTCGTATACAGAAATCATTTCCTAGATGAGAAAAGGGTGGTTGACGTTACACTATCACATTGTCTGTTCATGCTTCCATTTATGTGCGCATGCGTGTATATACGTATACGCACGTCAAATTGACAATTTTGAGGGATCAGGGGTTGAACTCCCCCCTACAGCTGCTGCGACAGTGGCTTAAAAAAGTGGAAATGGTAGTAAGTATCTAGGCTTCTCGTGTATGTGTAGCAAAGTGAAAGTCAGCAAAAGACGAGTTGTAATTTGAGAAGGCGTCGAGGCTAGTCTTTGGTAAGGATGCGTATTAATATAGAGCGCTAAAGGAAACAGATGCAGAGAAGGCGATGGTCGAAGGCTGGCGCTGTTCAAGAGCCGTCTTCCTCCATTCTCATGTGTGTATATGTGTTCCTTCAAGCGTTGCGCATTAGAAAGAATTTCAAGTCAGTGTTACGTGTACCCTCGTCTCTCTCTCTCTTTTGTACGAGCACGTTTGTCGTGCTCGTAAAGTGTTGACGCTTCCACCGTCTGCGTTTCACATCTCTCGCAGGTAACCTGTACGTGCAGGAACCCTTCCGCAACGCTCAGACGGATGATTACGACGAGAATTTTACAGAGCCGAGGCGCGCGATCTTCTATTTATTCCCGCGTTATCCTCTCCACTTATTTGCCCTCGCTGACGTCACGAGGCGAGACCCGGGTGTAGCCAGGACGGGACTGGATGCGAAACCGGGGATGCCATGTTCCCGTTCCCAGTCAAGTACGGAACTGCGCCCCATCGAAAGGCGAGAGACCGTTCGCGCGAATAAAACAACAAAAAAAAACAAGAAAAAAAAGAAAGAAAACAGGAAACCACGTGCGTTCCCCATATCGGGGTGAATCTTCTCGCAAAACTGCGCAAGAGAGGCGAGCACCTCGCAGGAGGCTCGCTTCGTGCCCGCAGACCTTGGCCTGGTCGCATTCATAAGAGAAGCGGCGGTTACATGCTGACTACTTATCTCTTTTCGAGATTTCGTATCTAGTTTAAACAGCTTCAATGTGTGCAAATTGTGGGAAATCACTGCTTTTTTTGTTTTATCGGCAGGTGGGAGGAAGAATTGAAATCGGGTGTGAGTATCCACGCGAATTGCACCTCGTGAGCACCCCTGCGCACCATATGAGAGATAGTGGTGCTTGTGTTTCATATCCATATCTGCAGCCTCACAGGCGTCGCAGGGCAAAAGCGTCAGGCGTAGTGCCCGAATTAATCAAGCTGTGATGTAATATATCAGCGGGGACTTTCGAATGAGCGTTTGTTAAAAAATAGAAAAGGTAGCAGACGCTGGACTTTTTTTTTTGCCATGCGTGACTATGCCACAGGACACTATGCAAATGAAGCTAGCCTTTCATGTTTTAGTGACGTAAATCAACCCGTTCTGATAAGTTACTCTTGATGTACGCAAAGCGGTGTCGAACTTCTAATCTTTGCGGTACACTGCACATGCCCAAAGTGACTTATAGTTTACTATGCTTAGCGGAGAAAAACAGTTTTTTAAGTTATTTTAAGCAGGTTGACTCTCCTGATTCTGGGCTTTGTAGAGATGCGAGGTTTTTCAGATCCTGCGGTGAAGATGAGAAAAATTTTAAAAGCTCCTTAAGCACATGCTCATAAGTGCGCTACGTTGACTTTGTCAGTGGGTGAGTACTGATTGAGTAAGAGAGGGAGCTAGCTAATAAGCAAGGAAGGCCTCAAATTCGCACCTGGATGACCTGCAAGGAAGAGCGTCGGCAACGACTGTACATTGTGTCTGCCACAGGAGTAAGTATGATGGCTCAACTGATGGCTTCAGAACTGTAATCAGATTTGCTCCTTAGAGAATAACTCAAACTCGGAACGCTTATGACCACGTTTTTTGCACTTTCCTTGTGTGTTTCTTCCAAGTTGCTATCACCTTTCACCAACGCCAAGCCTGAATAGTAGCCCTATAGTGGCTGCTGTCTAGAACAGACACCGTGATGAGATCGCCAGGCCATATCATAGTAGCGAAAGAGTGCTATTGCGTCTGTGTATTTAACTTAATCCCTCAAAGCTGCCAGGAATCTCGAACATCGAACTCAAGACCTGAGTGGCCTCAATCGGAGTACATGTTCACATTTGAGTCCAGAGCACGGGACATGAAGGTGAAGACGTATTGCCATAGAATTCAGAAACACGCAGCATATACTCCAGGAAGAATTTCAAGGTGTCTTCCACAGGTAGAGAAATAACATACGACAGTGCTTGTAGATTTAACCTTGCCCGTTTACTAGACGTGCATGACCCGAACAAATGTTGTGAACGACGAGATGATATCACTATACCTTAATTCACTCGACGTTGGTACCTCACGATGTAAAAGCCAGCCTTCTTCGCGACAAAGTCATCAGGAGCCGTTGCATTGAGAATGAATTGTGACTTGGCGTGCCCCTGGTGCCCTAACACTTACTTTTACTTAACATTTACTTAACATTTACTTAACATTTACTTTACATTTACTTAACATTTACTTTTACTTAACATTTACATTTACTTAACATTTACTTAACATTTATTAACATTTTACTTAACATTTACTTAGCGCAAGCGCTAACTACTTGTCGTAATATTGTTCGTAATCACAAAAACTGGGGTGAAAAGAATATTTATTATGATGGCGGACAGGCCCCTGAATTCCTCCTATTTACTGAAGTAGCTTTAACTACAGACATCAGGTTATCGTCAATATGTTAGAAACCAGAAAACAATTTCCCACCCAAGCACAATGTACATATGGTTAACCGGAGAAGCTGGAAAGTGCGGCTCAATGCTCATAGCATGCTGGAATCTATAGAAGTGCCCTTTTTCGTACTTTTTAAATTTTGATATCACTGCATTCTAGATAGGTGTGCTTCAAACATTTCGCTAGGTGGCGTTAACTTGGGCGGAATTAAAAGCTCTTCGAGAATTTTATAGTGATTCTTAGTGCAGCGGGTATCATTCCTAGCCATTGTGCTGGTGAAACCTTGAACTGAAGTAGTGCGAGAGCGGAGACACTTCAAGTTGGCGTATGCTGGCATTGCTTCATCGTCATGTTTTAGCGCGCTCACAGACAACCACATTTCCCCACCTTCTAGCCCAAGCTCGTAGCCAGACAGGGGAGGGGGTCTCCCCCCCCCCCACTCCGAAATTTCAGTGGGAGGGGGGTAGGTGTTTGCGAGCAGGGCACTCGTTTTTCTCGCACAATATACAAAACACATGCGCGCACGAGTGACCTCTCTCAGCCGAGTTACCAAAAGGGTCTGCACGAATTTGAGGTTTAACGTCGAGGTTGCGTTCCCTACACGCAAGCAGGTACGGCAAAGACCTAGGCCTCTGAGATAAGCTCCCTCAACGCACCGTCGCTCAAGGCGCGTTGCCGACGCCAATGACGGAGGTAGCGCACGGACTAAGAAAAAGGAATGCAGGGAGGAAACGACTGAGCAAGGGGGTCCGGACGTAACACGTTGTGAAACCGGAAGTCAGCCATATTGTCTGCCCAAATTCCCCCCTCTTGCTTATATCCGAATGTGAAGCAGAAAGCGAGACTCTCTCTCCGACTAGGAAAGCGCGTGGGCTGCGTAGAGCGCGTGTCGTGACGATCCGAAACTAATGGAACGGGGCCGAACACTGTGATAGCGTGATACCCACCGTTGGCGCCGTCGGCGAAATCATTTTGTCCGCGTGTTAAACAGCGACTAATAGCACACCAACGAACAAAAGAAAAACACACAAGAGAACGCGTGCTAGATGCACTAACTACGGCGAGTATGGTGCCAACGATTTCACGACATTTATATACACGCACTCTACAGACAATGCGATCGCCCGTGCGTCACCTTCCATGGTTGCATGCCATCGCTCACGAGGCCGGCGCGGCGCCCTGTCACCGTGCCCGTGTTCCCCGTAAAAAAAAACTCACCACCGTCAGCATTGTGTCAACCGCAGTGACCTTGGCGGTTATGAATACGGCTTTTACAAAGAGTACATAACTTACATACTGGCATTGTGAATGACAATACGCAAATAATTGTTTTTACGAATGGTGAAGGCTTTCAGCAAGTGCCCCCTCCCCCCCCACTTTCAGAAAAAAAAAACGTCCTGGCTATGACGCAAATAATTGTTTTTACGAATGGTGAAGGCTTTCAGCAAGTGCCCCCCCCCCCCTTTCAGGAAAAAAAACACGTCCTGGCTATGGGCCTGTTCATCTAGCCACATGTAGTTTCGCCGTAAAACGAAGCACACTGCACGGCTCAAAACCTGAACGTATTACCATGCTCCTTGGAGGCGGCGCCCCAATCTGAAAGCGTTCTACGCGACGGCAGGACATTTTAAGCCTTCCCACAGAACGGGTTCATAACCCTTATTCTCTTCGCGTTGCGAGCGGTATCGTAATAGACACAGGTGGCAGACTGCTTTGGACCTTATCGACGTAACGAAAAAAAAAAAAAAAACCCGCAAGGGTAAACCAGTGTCGCAACTGGAGAACCGAGCTGGCACCGGGTGGAACGATATCCAGCAGCGGGCCACCCCCGTGCCCTCGAAAACAAAGGACGGGGAGGCGACACGAAGAAGAACCGATAAAGCCAGTGATGCTTGTAAATCAAGATCACGCTTGCCGTATGCTGCCTGAGAATGCGGTTAAGGACGGTTTGTGGTGCCCGTAGTTTAATCCCTGCTTCGAGGTTGTTCGGGTTTAAGGCTTTCACCACGCGCAAGGCGGCGCAGTGCGGGAACTTAAGTGGCCGTTTGCTGCATAGATACACTGTGTAAAGGAGATAACCATTGCACTCCACTATTTCAGTGTAGAAATTTGTCGTACCGCCAAGAAACAAGTCCGATATTTATTTTATAGTCTGATGCTACATCCGAATAAGTTGCAGCCACAGATAGATGGTAGTCCTGTCTTCGCATAATCTTTCCATTTGTCGAACTAAGCCTTAAAAAAATGCAGCAAGTTGCTAGCCTCGAGTTTCATTGGTTCTTTTGCTAGTCTACATCAGTTTTCTCGACACAAGGCTGTGATACCATGTTTTTGCTAAAGAAAAATTAAGTATACGTCCCTGTATTTGACGCCATACATGGGCAAGCCTTGTCATATGCGGCCCTGTTTTTATCCATATATGGTGAGGACTAGCCATATATGTAGACACATTTACTCACACACAGCCGCACATGATACGTAAAAGTACCAGACACGGCGTTCAGGTGACGGTTCATAAACAGGGTTGGCCAGCGTTCGCATGACGTCAAGGCACGCAACAGTTGAAATGAAGTATACTGCTGGAACGGCGACCAATTTGCGCAAACGGCCCCTGCAAACTTGATTGATTGATATGTTGATTGATATGTAGGGTTTAACGTCCCAAAACCACTATATGATTATGAGAGACGCCGTAGTGGAGGGCTCCAGAAATTTAGACCACCTGGGGTTCTTTAACGTGCACCCCAAACTTCCGAATGATTGATTCGTGCGTGCAACAGTGACATTGTTCTACGCAACATTTCTTTTTAATGAGCTCTGGTAAAGTTTCAGAGAATGCTAAAAGTGAGCATCGCACATGAGGTTGTGAAGAAGCATATAATATTTTCGTCGTTGCCAAATTAACGTAGCCAGCGTTATCTGTTACACTAAATCTATGCGTGCCAATGAGCGACACAAATATTTACAATGAGGGGAGTTGCTATTAGGTAGGCATTCTCCAAAAGCGTAGACAAAATTTTAGGGGGGGGGGGGAGGGGCGTTTAACCAAACTTTTGTAATTTCGTTTGTATGTGCGTGTACGTATAAGGATGCAAAACGGATAATTTTCAGGGGAACTTGAACTTTCTCCAGCTCCTTTCCCCCTGGCTTTTTGTGTACCTCTTTCATATTCTTGTGAACGGGCCTGCTCACTTTGGTTGGCCCGTGAACTTGCCATTTGTGCATAGGTGCGACACAGCTCACACTACTCGTCATGAAAGCTGCACAAATGCAAAAAAAAAAAAAAACTTCGCGAAAACGAGACAAAAACACAGAAGGCACACGCCAAAGCGCACACTAGCTACTGAAATTTCGTTGAGGGAAACCGAAACATAACTAGCAAGAAATGACGTAAACGATTATAGGTTGGCAGTTAGATAATTTTTCTCTAGCTGGTGCAATGCGATCGAAGTTCTTGCGACACATGTGTAGTCACACCTGTCAATATAAAAAAAAAAGGTCTCAGAAACTTCTCTCGCTGTCCCATTTCTGCGCCGAATCAACACCTTTGTTTCGCGAAGTTGCTATAGTGTGTGTGCCTTCTGCGTTCTTGTTTCTTTGTCACACAGTTTTTGCAGTAATGAATTACCAACTCACCCAGCGTTCAGTGCTCTCATTACGAAAGCGTGGTGAATCAATCCTGTCGACGCCCAATAACAGTTGAGGATTTCGGTCCTGAATACTTAATACTGTAATGGTGGACGCTGAGAATACCGGAAATTCGACCACCTGGGATGCTGAAGGGCGTCTTTATTCTAAGGACACGAGCCTCAAGTATTTTGCCTCTATCGAAATCGCTTTATTAATAATGTAAAGTTGCGGCAGTAACATGCTTACTCACTGTTTGATGGTATTGGATTGTGCGCGAAATGGTCAAAAATGTAATTAAAATGCTAAAAAATGAAATGGCTAAAATATGTAATTAGCACAATGCCTCAACAAGGACCGTGAGACAAAGAGATTTTTGGCGAGCATTTCTTTCTTTGCATATACCGCAGAAGCAAACTGTTTCAAAGCCCTGCTGTAGATTGCATAAGTAAAAACCATCGAAACAGTGCAGACTTTTTGAAATGTGATATATGACTCGTTTTTAAAACAATATTCACTTATGAGCAAAACCGTATTCAGTGACAGCTTCTCCTGGAACCGCAACAAACGATGCCTTTGAGGTGGGATTCGAGTTCCGTGCAATGCGGAAGGATATGTATCGCGCCAAGTAGGCGACTACACATATTGCCGCCTTTTATCGACCACGATAGCGAATCAGTCGCTTCCGATGAAAAAAGTTGTGTGTTCTCTACCAGGCCTCACCGGTGAGGTTTGCCCGTACACTGCACTTTCCTTCTCGTTCTTACGACGTATGAGCTCCAACCGTTCGCTACACATTAGCGAACTTGTCAGTACAATGAACAAACTTTTTAGATGACATGCTTATTTATTGCGACAGGGCCAGAGATCTATTACACACCTTGTCCTTGTTGAGGCGTGCGTACTATCAGTGAAACACGGTTATAGACTACCAGCTTAATTGCAGAGGTTTATAAGGGATGCCACGCTGATTAAACAGTAAACTGCGGCAGAAGTGCAGCACAATTATTCGTAGCTAGAAAGAAATAACCACACGTAGACACATCCGCCAGATGTCTCGTAAGTTTCTGTTCAATCGTATTCCAGTGTTTATTGGTGTCAAGTACGGGCGCTACCAGCACTTCCGCCCACGCTCATGAGTTTCGATAAGGAACCCCAGGCACAACATTTTATCTCGACTCGAAGCTTATGCACAAGGAGTGCGAATTCGTTTACCGACTTCAACGACGCGGGCTCTGTAATGAACAACCGCCTCAGGCTTTGGAATATCACCACCATTGTGATGCCCTGGAGGATGCACCTGATTACGGGCGCCAGCCCCTCATGCTGAGCTCAGCCGTAAAAAAAGCAAGAGTTTAAAAAGGTCACTGGATGGCTGTTCAGTGAGAAACCTCCCCCCTTCTTATCGCATTCCGGCGGGTCTCGCAAAATTCGACAGCGTACGGCTCTTGCATTCCAATCGCGTGACCCAAAGAGTGGTGGTCCAGAAAGGACCGACTGGCAAATGCGCCTTGTCTCCAGCTACCATCGGCGTGACACTAGCGAGGCAAGGGTGCAGAGGGGAGTGTAGTGTTTACTGAAAGCAACAACAAAAACATATTACGCCAAAAAGGCATCGACAAAGGAAGCGTCACCATCGTTGAGAATCTGGATCAACCGACGCTATATCGACGTTGAAGTCATCATCGATGAGGCGCGAGGGCACACACTTCATCAGATATTCTCACGTTTACTCGCGCTTTCTCCTGGATATGTATAGGGACCCCGTACATCTTGATACGTACGGACCTTTTTTTTTATTCACTTTTCTCAGATTATCGCGTTCCGCGCAAGGAGCCGAAGACGTGTACAGGTGCGCAGCAGGTCAAGGCTTGGACATACTTTCACATAACACTGCGACGAGGTGAAAGCACTACAGAGACGTGTAAGGACTGTGACGATCCTTTAATAGCTGATTGATTTGTGGGGTTTAACGTCCCAAAACCACCATTTCATTATGAGAGACGCCGTAGTGGAGGGCTCCGGAAATTTTGACCACCTGGGGTTCTTTAACGTGCACCCAAATCTGAGTACACAGGCCTACAACATTTCCGCCTCCATCGGAAATGCAGCCGCCGCAGCCGGGAATAGAACCCGCGACCGGCGGGTCAGCAGCCGAGTACCTTAGCCACTAGACCACCGCGGCGGGGCATCCTTTAATAGCTGTTTAGGGTTTGTGCCCCAAAACCATGTTATATTTATGAGAGGCACTGCAGTGGAACGCTGGGGAAATGTAGACCACCAGGAGTTCCTTGACGTACAACCAAATGTAAGCGCACGGGCGTCTATAGCATTTGGCATTCATTGAAATGCGGTCGCCGCAGCCGGGATTCAATCCCACGGTCTTGGTGGTCCGTGGTGGAGTATAATAACCACCGAACCACCGCGGGGTGATCATTACCCTACGGTGACCCACTAAAGTTTCCTACACCAGTGATCGATCGTGACTTTACACTTTACCTCATGGTCATACCTTCAAGCCAGAACCAAAAGCAATGCATATTAGAGTCATTGCGAGTGACTACATAAGGCATGGCTCGAAAAGTGATGGCGTGGCATGCAGTGCGGGCGGCTTAGTGGCAGCACTAAGCAACAAAAAGAATTTACAAGGTTCATAGATGTGTTACACAGTGGCAGATCACCACAGCCTTTCTTCATCATCTGACGGCGATACCAGTAGCGTCTCTCGAGATAGCCTTTTTTTCTTACTTCACGATGTGAAAGAATCTATCGTAAAGAATAATCATTTGACGATCACCTAGACTTGAAGAAGGAACGAAGAAGGAACTGATATGCAAGAAGCGAATCAATGAGCTAGCACTGAGAGGGAAAATACAGGAATTCAGTGTCTCGCTTCAGAAGAGGTACTCGGCTCTTAGTGAGGAAACCGACCTTAGCATAGATACAATGAATGATAATCTGACGAGTATGATTACGGAGTGTACAGTGGAAGTTGGAGGCAGGGTAGTTACACAGGACACTGGCAAGCTTTCCGAGGAAACGAAGAATCTCATTAAGAAGCGTCGAATTATGAAAGTTTCAAGTACAACAGACAAAATAGAACTGGCAGAGCTTTCAAAGTTGATTAATGGGCGTAAGGTATGCGATGTAAGAAGGTATAACATGGAAAGAATTGAACACGCTCCGATAAACGGAGGAAGCGTCAAAGCAGTGAAGAGGAAACTTGGGATAGGCAAAAATCGGATGTATGCACTAAGGGACAAAGAAGGCAAAAAAACTACCGATATGGATAGGATACTTAAAATAGCGGAGGAGTTCTACAGAGATCTGTACAGTAGCCGACACAACCACGACCTTAATACTATAAGAACTTGCAGTAACCCAGATGACACCCCACCAGTAATGATAAAAGAAGTCAGAAAAGCTTCGGAGAGCATGCAAAGAGGCAAAGCTGCTGGTGAGGATCAGGTAACATCAGTTCTACTGAAAGATGGAGGAGAGATTGTGTTAGAAAAATTAGCCACCCTGTTTACGAGGTGTCTCCTGGCGAGAAGAGTACCAGAGTCTTGGAAGAACGCTAACATCATCCTAATACAGCAGAAAGGAGATGACAAGAACTTGAAGAACTACAGGCCGATCAGCTTGCTCTCTGTAGTATACAAGCTATTTACAAAGATAATTGCTAACAGCAAGCGTCTTTCGACTGAATCGACGCATGCCTTTCTTTCCGAAGTTATCGCTTCCTCTTGACAATTTCCATATAAAACCATACATAGCTTTGAAAATCTTGTCGAGGTACTTCCATACCAAACTCCAAAAGAACGCAAAGGCGATGTTTAGAGTTGTCAATTCCTAATATTGTCGAGGCGTGTACTGACAGATAAAGCAATTTTGGAAAAGATGGCCTAAAAGATAGACAGATCGATATGCGGGTTTTAACGTCCCAAAACCACCATATGATTATGAGAGACGCCATTCTGGAGGACTCCGGAAATTTAGACCACCCGGGGTTCTCTAACGTGCACTCAAATCTGAGCACACGGGCCTACACCGCTGGTCTAAGCAGTTTGATCTATAGCCAGATGAATCTCGGTAGAACGCGAAGAAGCCGCGAGGGAGGGTTGTAAGCACATTTCAAGAACCCCATCGTTCTCGCCTGGTATTACCCTGGTCTTTCCATGAGTCAAGATAACAACATTCTTGGCGTCAATTAAGGGGATTGCGATCCCCAGACACAAGTTGTGTTTTATAGACCTTCGTTAAGATTCCGCTGCCCATGACACATTCATTTAGAGCTGATACGATATTCAAGCACGTTTAGGTCATCATTAAGATTAGTGCTGAGAATAGCCGTGTGAGGGCTGTATAAGTAGAGCAGTATTTGAAACATAATATTCCACACATGTGTACAAGTTTGTCAGTTGTTTCAAGGATGAGTGGGGTCTTCCCAACCTTACATTGTCAGACACGCATTACTGTAGCCCTGCGGAACGCTTATGAGTCGTAACCACCATACAAACTCCCAGATGACAACCCAAGTGCAACTGACATTCAGCGTTTCGTCTTTCATTTTGGGCCCAAAGTGATACACAACAGTTGAAGATTTACGAATGCAGCCGACTCCGCACAATTATCTGTTCTCTACAGATGTGTGACGTGGTGCACGTAGCTAAGATATTTGCTTATTTTTTATCATAGTCAAGGATAATAAGTTTGAAGGCCAAGTCAGGGCCATGATAGGCGATGCATTACATTTACATTTTATATCGACCACGCCATCAAACTGCAGCGTTAGACACGCAAAAACCATTGAAGAGTATGCTTGCTAAGCCGGTCGACTCTAAGAAAGAAGCGGAGTACTTAACCTTCACCAACTATCCTGGTGCGGGTCAGAATACGTAGACTGTAGTGATAGTAACGCTTCGAGAACGGCGCTTGGTATATCTGCGCCATCATGACTACGGGCGCACTCATTTATTCAAGCAACGTCGTTCTTCGCCTTGTACTTCTCAGCTTTTTACCTCCATATATTGTGGGAAATCTACCTATGAGGCTATGAAGGCAATCTTTGCTATCATTTGCTATCATGTGCACGTTCAAGTGTGCAAGAGACTAGAACCCTTTTTATCACTCTTTCATTATGTCTCTCTTTTGACGTTTTTTTTTAGTTCACCCAGCTTGATGATTGCAAACTGAACATCAATCCTACAATTACTATACCTTATGTATCATGAAGTTGTGTTTTTTCGGTGCTAAGCGTTTCAATGCGAATTTCACTAAGACTCTCTGTGGGCTGTTTCCATTGCTTGATGTAATCCTAGCTTACAGCATTACTCGTGTATGTTTAAGTATGACCTAGTATGCCGATTGGTACTGTAAAAATCACATGCTACCAACGCGAGGGCCTTCAGGGATCGAATCGGGCTACCTAGAGCAGCTTTTCGCCCTGATACGATCCATAATTTTCTGGTGAAGTGAACTTTAGTTTTGACATTTTACAGCGAAAGCTGTTGCGGGAACACAACAAAGAGCGCGTGCGACGCTGTCGTTGTCCGCCGTCGCCAGTGTCCGCAACCACTATCGCACCAAATAAAAAACATCAAGGGCGCAATGGGATTTGAACCCGGGTCCCCTGCGTTTAAGCCCAGTATTCTATCACTGAGCTACGCCAATGTTTGGAACACCACAACAAACTTGCCTTGGGCACGCTTGATGCTGGGAAAGGAAGTTCGTTAGTGTGAAAAATAAGGCGTTTTAGAACAGCAAAGGAACAACAAGGCGTCGCACAATGTGAAGTGCACACCGAGTGTGTCGTCAAATGTTCCAACTCATTACAAAAGCTTGATGTCGTTCACCTATTAACTGGGGCACATACGTACTGGGGGGGGGGGGGGGGTTGTGGGGGAGTACGTAATTCACTATTCCTCACGAGAAAGGTATATAACAGCTGCATCTTGCGGGTACTTAACTGCGGAGCAGAGACCTGGAGACTTACAAAGAGGGTTCAGCTTAAATTGAGAACGATGCAGCTAGAAATACACCGATCCCACCAGCCGATCAGCGCATGCGCCGGTTTTCCGGAGTTGCCCCGCCGCCATCTTAGTTGTAGTCAATCGGTCAACCAGACTACAGCGACTACGCAGTGGCCGCCGCTTTTTCAGTACTGCGCCGGAGCTTCGCGGACGTCTCTCCGATTTCACCAGCAAGAAAAAGTCGTCATGTGAGTATTTTCAATACCTACATTGTCTGTTAATGGGAGCAGGCGGCGCGAATTTCGGTCATAAGTGCCTGCTACTCCTTCGTTTCGGCGGGACTTAGGACAGCCACCCGTTCATTGCCTGTTGAGTACCGTTTTCATTTGAGTGATGTATGTTAGCGGTTGTTCTGCGCGACTGTTTTTTTCGCATGTGCATACGGGCACCGCATACTCGGTGTCCCGTGGTAGGCGTAAACTTGGAGAACCTGAGCACAAAAAGTTCCAGCATTATTTCATATGACACTGAACATCACCTACTGCGTTTTCAGGTTCCTTTTAAATGTCCAGTCTGCATGCTACCACTGCAAGACAACAGTATCACTTTCTCTTGATTAACGTACAAAAAGTTCCATATCAGTCAAGGGCAAATGACAAATGTAATTTTAATTTTCAGCCTCACTCGACAACGCCACACACAGGTAAATTATACAGCTGTTTGTGCCACTCATCTGCATAGGTGCAGCGAAATCGGCCGCGTGCATGCACCAGATAACTATTTTACGGAAAGGACGAGATTACAGAGGCACCGTTTGCATCGAGGGTGATCCGCGAAAGCTAATCGCCGTTTGGCACAACGAGTTCTGGGTACGTTGTTGCAAGCGTGCCGTGAAGTACGTTACGTCGTTTCTAAAAAGTAAGGTCTCGATGTACGGTAGAGCTATTAGAAGAGCCTCGTCAATGAGCTTGCCTTCCCCTTATGCCTGCATGCTTGCCACTTGCGTTGTAAAAAAAAAAAACGCAAGCCGCGTACGCGGTGCTGCACTTGCGCAACATGGAAAACTAAAAGACCTCAGCACTACAACTCGTAATAATAATAATATTAGTACGCAGCGGTAACAAAAAACGCTAAAATAAGGAAGATGCGCTAAAAAATGACCGGCATGCACAACCGCGAACCGCGGCTGAGCTATCCGGTAAGAGTATACGCAGGCAGAGTGAGCAAAGATCATATTCTTTGGTATGCTAAGCTTCATGATTAAACATTCACATAAAAAAAACCACCGCAATACGCTTATTTAGTTTCAAAGCGGCACTATACATTTAATAAGATGCCGCCCCGTCCAGCCCTGTTGATACGCTGAATCCACGTCTCCCGAAGCTTTTGCTCTTTAGGAAAGACGTAGAAACCCAAGCCTTTATCCCTTGTGCTGTTGTTGTAGCATCCAGGAACACAGCACGTAAATCCTCCCATCGTAAGACGGCTGGCTCCACACGACCGAAAAATCTATCGAAAAGGGAACGCTCAGGCACTTCGGCTGGCTGGTGCGCCCGGACGACTACAAGTACCGGCATGCACCGCGGCTGCCGCGGCAGCGGTGGCGTCGCGAAACTGGCCTGTGGGATCGGTCTATTGAAATGAAAATGGTAGGTGCAACCTTAAGAGACAAGAAGAGAGCAGAGCGGATCAGGGAACAAACCGTGGTTAAAGATATTGCCACGACGTCAAAACAGAGGTCTTGCCGTAGAGATTAAGACACCAGAAGCAGGTCAATCTTTTTTAATTAGAACGCGCAAGCGACTTCTTCTTCTTCGTCCATTTCGTAGTCCTTCGTGGCACATGCACAACTGCCATCGTCTTTCTTGAGCAAGCACGTGACAATATCATAGTTGAAATCAAGAAGAGGAAATGGACATGGGCCGGGCATGTAGCCCATAGACAGGACAATCGCTGGTCATTAAGGGCAACTAACTGGATTCCCAGAGAAGGCAAGCGGGTTAGGGGGAAACAGAAGGCTAGGTCGGCAGATGAGATTAAGAAGTTTGTGGGTATAAAATGGCAGCAGCAAGCACAGGACCGAGTTGACTAACGGAACATGGGGAGGGGGGGAAGGCTTTGTCCTGCAGTGGACGTAGTCAGGCTGATGATGATGATGATGATGATGATGATGATGATGATGACGATGACAATAAAATCTTCTGGCATGATTCTCCATTGCCGTCAGCCACAGCATCAAAAAATTGCGCGAAATTTCTTGCAAGTGTACAGTGGTTACCACGCTTCTCCGAAGAATGATGAAGGTTGGCAGAGTGAATGCCTGCCTACTACACAACAATTTGTGGCGTAGTAGGTACCCTGCAAGTGTGCTTGCAGCAGCTACCCAAAAGAGTGTTAAAAAAAGCTCTGAAAGGCCGCTCTTGCATCTTTAGATGTGACAATGCTGCGTGCTCCGCTCAAGCCTGGCTGATTTCTTTGCTTCTCTTTCGCTGCTTCTCCCTCACGAAATGGAATTATTTACTAAAATAAGGCCCCAGATCTGTGAATATGTTATGGGTAAACCTACATTGTAATTTAACGAAAATCCCATGGGGTTTATTCGCATTTGTTCATAGGACAACATGAAGGCAAAAGCCCCCCCCCCCCTTCCTTTTTTTTTCCACTTACACGCTCTATTTACCGGTCCTCCACACCTCATCCAAAATCTTCCTGCAAGTAATGTGGTTTAGCACTGCAGTACCATAATGATCAGATGAATTGCCAGTTTTTTCCACCTCGCATGGTTTTCCACAGGCGCCATGGTCATCCCATCACTGATGAAGCGCGGATGCCATGTAATGAAGTTATCACGTGATGACATATGAGTAATGAAATGTTTTTTTTTTTGCACGGCCCACATTGATGTCAGCGGTGCCGTTGGCCAATTTTCATCTTTTATTAAACATATGTGGCTTCCGTTTTGATATTATTATTATTATTATTATTATTATTATTATTATTATTATTATTATTATTATTATTATTATTATTATTATTATTATTATTATTATTATTATTATAAATCACACGATTATTATGCACAAGACTGAAGCGCCGCGTGAACCGAGAACCATTTTTTTTACTGAGTCGATTGTATTAATTATTCATCCACCCACCTCTCCCGAAGATTCCTGCATCTCACGTGGCGTTGCATTGTCTACCACATCGGAACCTTTCGACAAAGTGTCGATGTCGTACAACAACGCCGTCGTAAGTGACGTAATGCTATGCCACGTTAGATTGACGTGAAGATGAGGTTATCCCGTGACTTGCTGCGCCGTTAATGTCAACGCTAAATCATGAATTCACTCGTGATAAATCATGAAAGGCTTTCGACCTAATAATAAAATTAAATTGAAGTGATTAACTAATCAATAGATTGAACATTCATCTTCAGTAACAGCAGCAGCTAACTCTTCGGCGTTAACAAAAGATCGAACGCAGCCTTTTCTGATGCCGTTTATTGCCTGAAAAAAAATGCGACCTTTTGGAATCATTCTCGCGTAACAGTTGCCGATTTGAGACCATGGGCAAACTCTGAAGCATTCGCCCTCGTACTTAGACTATAGTTAGTTATACCTTCAAGAACGCAATTTTAAAGAAGTGTTTTTTGGGGATTTCACATTTTCGAGCTCCCTGTCCATTCAAGAACACCTACAGAAAAAAATAGAGCTATCTTGAGTAACTCAAAAGTTATCGCCATTTTTTGAACACCTTATGGATGCATCCGAAACCGATACTGTGTGTGTTTCCGTTTTCACAACACCTACCACCTCGCCATAAATATTTTTCATATACGTATTACGTAATGCTAAGTTAGCAAAGTACGTTTTAAAGCTTTCGGAACATCATGTCCTCTATTCTATTTTAAAATTGTCACTACTTCGTTAGAGCACTCGACTAGTAATATTGCGCGTGTTTTCGTTCAGCAGTCACTGTTTTTTATGCGATCGCGAGTGCTTGAATACAATTCTGGCTTTTTAAGGAGAAAGTTGTGTGTTTAGAAGAAATCGTTTAGCGACTTAAGAGTACTTGGTATTTTACAGTGGGAGAGCATAAACCCGTCCCGAGGCCCTCACAGTTGTTGGGGCCGCATACGTCGTAAAGTATGGCGAAGTATGGGACGGAAAAGAAGCGTATATGCGATTTCGAATTTCAATATACCAAGCGTGAACCCACTGTGGAGCACAAGTGTGAGAGTCACCTGCAGACACAAAACGAGCTAGGAAAAAAAAAATACTTCTTTTGCCTAGCTCAAGAAAAGCTTGCACCACTTCGAACAGGTCTCAATCTATAAAACTTGGTGAAGTTCAGGCGTCTTGAATATTTCTTTGTTACATAGACATTCGGTTCAAATACACAAAGTCATTTGTTTTATTTCTGAACGTGATTTTTGGAATCCTAGCGAACAATGATAGCCCCGCTTCTAACCATCACTTTCGCATAAAATTTTACGTGTTCTTTCTTTAAATGGGGAGCTCTGCAATCAAGCAGAATTATTGATAATAAGCGGTAACTTTTTGGAATGTGCCCAACTGCGCATTTGCGAAACAAACTTTTTCACTCTTTTTATGATGACGCATCTAGGCTTCCAGATATGATGGTCGTGGAGGTTAGACGCACAGGGTGTTGGCCTAACTAATATATAGCTGCCAAGTCACGTGTGAGTCACCCCAAAGGTTAATTAGTTATCACTGTTGGCGCAACATGAATATTTTAGCAATTTTTTAGCTATTTTACTACCGATATCTCAAGACTTTCTAAAACACTACAAGCCAAAACCATAATGTAACTGTCGGACTAAAACTGTAAAATTTCTTCTCGGAGGTAATGACCTACCTTAAGAAGACGAACTTTAGCTTCTGGCGCCATTGGATTAAAATTAGCCCTCGTGCTTAGACCAGTTAGTGATGGCTTAGAAGAAGACAAACTTTATCTCCCTAATAGTTTTAGATCAAAATTACACAAACAAGTACTTGCCAAAAACAGCACTTGATGCCCCATCATATGGTTACGAAAGCCACTATCCTGCTGTGGGTAGCATATGCTGCCGAAATTTCACCGGCCTCCGTACTGATTCGTACACCCTGCTCCCTTACGATATTCACATGTCAAGCCAGCGCCTCGGAGGCACTGGTCGAGCTTGCCATATGATTCTCTTCGTCTTCTTTTCCAGAATAAGATGTGTCCCCACATCACAACACAGAGTCAAGCCAGCAATACACAATGGACTGTGGTGCGTTGTTTGTTCTAACTGCGTGTGGTCGTGCGACACGTACAGCTATCGTATGTTCACCGAAAACGACAAGTGAGGAGTATAAGAAAAAAAAATTGGCAGATTCAACCTACAGTGGAAATCGATGATATCCGAAGAACGAATGGGGAAGGTTGATATGTCAATATTGTTGATTGGACGAGTTGGTGATACATGATTGTTATGAAATGAGAGTGCTCTGCTTAGACGCGGACAGACAGACAGGGACAAGCGCTTACTACCAAGTGAAAGTTTATTCGGAAGACTATGAAATATATACTGACAGATGAAACAGTGTCATGGCTCGTACGATAAGACCAAATCACGGGCCAAAATAACAAAATCAATAAAATATTTATGTACGTCAGCCCCACCTTACCAACGTCTACTGTGCCATACAGTTATTACTTATCTCCTATGGCATCTGCTGCTGTCCTTAAAATCAGCACAGCGTTACGAGGTGGACGTAAATTATGCTGTACTTGTATTCATGTCGTGATTACCATGTTTGCGTCTGGCATTTATGTTCGTCGTCGATTCACGTCATGTAAGACCAAATTATTTCGTACATGTAAAGCTATAGCGAAACAGCTGAGAGCGCATTATGAGCGTATCATGTAGTGATGCTGTACGGGCCACGCACGGCATTACTATCATATCTGGACGTTTATTTTACGCTCGTCATGCACTCACGTCACAAAATGCTAAACTTGGCATAAGTGAAAGGGCTGCGAGCGTTTTGAGCGCAATATGATTAATTGATATGTAGGGTTTAACGTCCCAAAACCACCATATGATTATGAGAGACGCCGTAGTGGAGGGCTCCGGAAATTTCGACCACCTGGGGTTCTTTAAAGTGCACCCAAAATCTGAGCACACGGGCCTACAACATTTCCGCCTACATCGGAAATGCAGCCGCCGCAGCCGGGAATTGAGCGCAATATGTAGTTATGTTTTACATGACACGCACATAATGACCATCATGCTTGGACGTGTCATCTATTCACGTCACGTAATACCAAATTTGGTATAAGTGAAGCTAGCGAAACGGCCGTGAGTGCACTATGAGCGCAGCGTGTAGTCATGTTTTACGTGACACGCATGTCATGATTATCACGTTTGGTCGTGCCATTTACCTTCGTCATCCATTTGCGTCACGCAACACGAAAATTGGTATGTGCGAAGCTAGCGAAACGGCCGCGAGCGCACCCAGGGCGTGGCATGTAGTCATGACTTACATGACACGCATGTCATGATTTCCCCGTTAGCACCCGTCACTATGTTCGCCATGCAGTCGTGTCATACCACACCACTTTTGCAATATGTCATGTGAACGAAACCACCGCAAGAGCAGCAAGACCATGACATGTAAATAATTACATCGAAGACATACATGTCATGATTTGCATGTTATGACTAGTCACTTATGCACGTCATGCAGTCACGTTATGCCATACCCATTTTGGTATTCATCCCATTATTCAAATGACCAGAAGAGCTAAAAGCCATAAGTGGCTAGATCAGACAGACAGACAGACAGACAGACAGACAGACAGACAGACAGACAGACAGACAGACAGACAGACAGACAGACAGACAGACAGACAGACAGATAGATAGATAGATAGATAGATAGATAGATAGATAGATAGATAGATAGATAGATAGATAGATAGATAGATAGATAGATAGATAGATAGATAGATAGATAGATAGATAGATAGATAGATAGATAGATAGATAGATAGATAGATAGATAGATAGATAGATAGATAGATAGATAGATAGACGAAACGGCCGCGAGCGCATTACGAGCGTGCCAGTAGTCATGTTGTTACATGAGACGCATGTCATGATTTTCATGTTAGTCTGTTGCTTGTGTTCACCATGCAATCATGCCATACCTTACCAGTTTTGCAACATGCCAAGTGAACGAAACCACCGCAAGAGCTGCAGGACCATGAAATGCAAATCATGGCATACGTTACGTACGTATGATAATTTTCATGTTTTGCCTAAACAAGTGTGTTCTTGATACATTCATGTTATGCCACACCAAGTTTGGTACCGATACCATTAACGAAACGGCCAGCATAGCTAAAAGCCGTAGGCGGCTAGATAGATAGATACGCACAAAGTCGCCGAAGTTCGCTAAGAAATGCTTCGCATTTAAAAAAAAAGGAACCCATCAATCTGCCATCCAGGCCTGGAGGCTGCGCATGCACATCGATATACACCTATTTAGAAGGCATGCGTAAACGGTTGGCTGCTTGGAGGAGACAAAGCAGGTGGGTCCGATGAAGCTTTCCGATCTCTCGAACCTTGCCAGAGACTTAGCTGCCTGGCGACCTGGTGGGGAAGTAGGAGCGATAGATTTGCCCTATACTTCGCACGAGCCTGCGCACGCATTCATGAGCCCGCGGAGACATTAATCCCCCTCATTGAAGGTCTGATCGAAAACCGAAGTATCGGAAAAATCGCGAGGTGCTCTTTTCCCGCCTCAAAGCGAACGTGTTGAGCCTAGGGGCTGCGGTAGATGAGTTTCGGTGTTCACTTACGAAAGCCGAATGGTGGCGTAAAAGTAGGGAGTCGTTGTTTTTCAATTATGCTGATGCCAATAGTACGCATCCAGTAAAAAATATAAAGCATATAATTTACTTGAGGACGCCCCGCCAACTGAACTCAGGGAGGAGACGGTTCCTTTGGGGTTGCCAACAGAAAGAAGAAAAAAAAATGAAAACGTGATCTTGGGGGCCTCCAGCTCTGTAGACATGAGCTCCTCAGGACCGAAGTAGTTTTGTTCATGCAGTTACGATGCGATTGTGGTAAAATGATACCTATAATACTTTCACAGAAAACAAACATAACCGATACGGAGAGTCATGTATAAAGTAATTTCTTTCTTCACCGCTTGCTGTCCCCGATGCTGGCCCGAACGGTTTACCGTCCGTCGCACAGCTTCCGAACGCTTCAGACCATCGCTTCATCTTGAGGCATCATACAAAAATGTCACATGGTAGACAATGCAGATGGCCGAGACTATTGGAAGCCCAATTTATCCCCCCACCCCCGACAGCATACTACAACGAACGTGGTCTCGCAAGGCCTTCAGCATCGGTGGCACCCAAATCATTCCACACGTCACGTGGATTTTCATCGATCAGATATCAGGCCACATATGACCAACCAACACTTTTGATTGGATGACAGGAGAGGTAGCTGGGCTAGTTTGCAGTTCGTATTCACTCAGCAAGCTGGGAGAGCGGAAATCAGAGACCAGTGAAATCAGTGAATATATAGCGTCAAAACTTTCCCAGCTAGCCTGCGCCTTGAAATCAAGTCATATTATGACGTCATCACGTGATTATATCTTTAAATCAGTCGTGTGAACACTGCAGACACCGAACGTGACTTCTCGCGTTTTATGGGTCATCTAAGTAATTCACCTTGACAATCCGCCTAAACGTACCGTAGAACACTTTTGAAGTTTGAAGTTTGAAGTTTGAAGTTTATTTCACCACAGTGTTACACCATACAATGTGTGCAGTGGAATACGGGAAAAAAAGCTGCGATTTTTTCAATGCGAAGCATTTCTTAGCAAACTTCGGTAACATTGACCATATCTATCTATCTATCTATCTATCTATCTATCTATCTATCTATCTATCTATCTATCTATCTATCTATCTATCTATCTATCTATCTATCTATCTATCTAGCCACTTACGTTTCGGCGCTCTCGTGGTCCCCCCCCCCCCCTTAACTTGGCGTCAACCAAAATTAGCATAGGAGGGTAACATGCTTTGACGAATATGACGCGCTAGTTAAGACATGAATAATGTTACGATTCCATCGCGTAAGTCGTCAAACACTTCCCGCCAGACAGTGGCACATATCCATGGGCAAGTATGTGCCACTGGTATGCGGGTATGTGGCACAGGTGATTGACACAGTATCTAACCAGGGACGACGAGAACACACATGGGCAATTTTAACACGCGAGCGTTAAGAAATACCCAACATCGGTAGCGTCTACGCGATAAATGTAAAGAAAAAATGCCAGGGTCTCATCTGCAATTGAACCCAAGCATTCTGCGTGGCAACGAAACATTTTACCACAGAGCTACGCCAGGCCTCACTACTACTTTTCAAAAAAACGCTGATCTTCGTGAAACATCAATAGTGGTTGCAGTGCTGCCTACCCAATTTAATAAACATTACATATGCACTCCTTCGATACAGCCGTCATGTCGGGTTAACGTCATTTTTGGTTAGTTACAATGCGCTGAAGTTTATTTATGCAGCTGTGTCCAGGGCCAGCACAAGCGCTTCATATCAGCTTCTGTTGCTGCTAATACGCATCTTCCAGTAGACATCATTGCGAAAGGGCAAACAACTGGTTATATAAACATCTGCAACTCTTCAACATATGTCTGTGCGTGCAACATTTGTACATATTGTTGCGGGTGTGAGATGTGAGAGACAATATATATAGCGTCATTTTATGACGCATCGCTCAATAAAAAAAAATGCAACACGGTCACCTTCACTCCGCATGCTTCGCATAACGTCAATTCTCAGGTACGTGGAACCTGCCAATTTTTTTTTTTTTTTCATATGTGGGGTTGAACGTTCCGAAACTACCATATGACTATCAGACACGCCGGAGTGGTGGGTTCTGGAAATTTCAAGCACCAGGAATTCTTTAACGTGCACCTAAATCTGGGCCCATGGGCATACCGTATTTTCGCCTTCATCGAAAATGCACGTTAAAGATCCCCAGCTCGTCGAAATCTCCGGAGCCCTCCACAACGGCATCTCCCGTTTATATCGTCATTGAGGGCCGTCCAACCCCTAAAATTATTAATATATTACACATTAGTGTGGTTCAGCAATAACACCATATCTGGGCGCCGTTGTTTGGTACAAGTTTGGGCAAATATAAATCCTGGTGAAATATTGCTCGAATTGGCTCAATACAAGATAGAAGAAGGATTAAATTTCAGGTGAATTTGCCTTAGTAATAACAGAAGAGGCTGCTAATGAAGTATTAGCGAATATGACTGGCCTAATGAAAAGCACAAAAAATGGGACATGCCCTACGTGCGAAATTTCAAGCATTTATTTGAAATTTTACAAAGCACGTGAAAAACTAATGCACCTAGGTACAAGGTCCGGTCTACTATTTGGCAACCGGTGATCCCGAAGAGTACAAAGAGGATTCTTACTGAAGCAGTCACTTTTTTTTTTTTTTGGAAGCCCGTGCAATAATGATATTTCAACTTTTTTATTTCGCCCGATCTTTCAACATGTGGTCACGTTTAAGAGCATCAAGCGTCCAATATCAGTGCACTCACTACGCTGTACTCTAAATACTTTAAAGTGAATGGGGCTATTTAATGATCAGCCCTAATCACAGCCCGTAGTGTTTTTATTTGCAGGCACATTGTGAAGTTGTTCGGCCGCAGCCATCACAAAATTGCGCGCACGGTGCTCCATGCATCGCAACATCTCCTGCATTACCAATAAGCTGGCACAGTGAAATAATGAACTGAATCATTGAATTGAATTCATTTAGGTTTTTCCCCGTGGGTATAGCCTATACTCGCATTCAGAGAGATTCACTTGTTAGGCATGCGAGTTATTCGGCAATGAGGAGCAAAGCCTGAAAACGACGAAAAAGACTAAGGGCCGAAATATCGTTTCACATTACTAACGTCTTCCAGTGGACTTCCACGTCCTTCCAAGTTTTCCGGCTTCGTATGTATTAGATTCAAAATACTTTATTTTTTAAGCAAAGCTTCTCTAACTCGCATCTGAGGTAGCGTCGTATAGGGAAAATGTGGCGCCGTCAATCGTACCGAGAGGTGGCTAAGTAAAGTGCGCAAGTAAGATGCGCATTCGCATGCGGAGTCTTCCGGTGACTGGTGGCCTCTCGATCACGAGATTCTGGCCGATCAGGTGCTCCTGTTTTTTGATCTTGTGTTCCTATTTCCTGACATTATACATCCATGTGACCTGTAATTTCACCTTGACACGTTTCGTTGTTGCCTCAATATGGCTGGCAAGAAGGACGTGGGGTTCTATGCCAGCCGTGGTGGCCTCATTTAAATACACGCAACACGATAGAGATAAGCGTGATAATACGATATCAGGACACTTTAATCAGTACGTGTTGGTGCGTGTGAGTGGTTTCGAATGAAAAGAGAAAAGTGAGCCCCGTAACTGTCTCTCAGGGGGAGGACACCTCCACAGTAACTCACGAGGGGTGGGGATAAAGGAGGGATTGAAAGGATATGATTAAAAGGTAAAGAGATAGAGAGAGGGAGGAAGGAAGGAGAGAGCAAGGTGCAGGGACAGCGAACGAGGGAAAATGACGGAAGTAAGAAGGAGATAGGAAAGATGGACACAGTCGCAGGAGTCCGAGGACGGGGCACCACTCGGCGAGAGCTCTTGTCGGCGTCAGGAGATGGCGTAGCACCAAACCAGTCGGCCAGAGCTGCGCTGTCGTCGGATATCGCGGGGGCACAACCGGTTGGCACGAAATCCAGCGAGCGAGTCCAGGTGCTGGTCGAAGTTTCCCGCAGCACTACACTACAGCGTGTCTCCCGGCCTGAGCTGCTTTAGAACACTGGACCGTACAAAGTGACCAACCAAACGGCCTCTTTTTCCTGTATTAGACAACCACGAATCGCCAATGAAGCAACGACCATGCTCAGTGGTTCATTGTACTGAAAGTCAACTCGATAACCGAAACAACTTGTCTGCCATTCAGTGAAGCGTATCTATTGCAACGTGCAGAGCAGGAAAACGCAAGTTCGACCAGCTGTCCTACCCTTCGGCGTGTATATAATAACTGCTATATTCATACAGCCGCCAAGGGCCAGAGAAAAGGCTGGCATGGAGCCAAAAGCCGTTTTAAAGAAACAGTCTAGCCAGTCCCACCCCACCATAGCCGTCTCAGATAGAGTTGCTGTATATGCTACCTTTCGTCTCAGAGCTAAATTGTGGCCCCCTATATTCAATCCCGACAAGCATTTCTTTTCTTTTTCGTTCTGACTCCTAAGTCACAAGCCTAATGCATTATTCTTGTACTACCAGCTGAGTACCGAATGGCTTAATGTAACCTATACGCCCCCAGGTCATACCACCCTTCACCATTCATCAAACACTGAATTCCGTATGCGTTACACTCACTCTCCTTCAACATCTTCAACATTACATAAGCTTTTTCACGAGGCACCCCTTTCAGAGCACTCCGAGTCACCCGCTTCAAGTAAGCTTCGTCACGTGACCTGCTCTCTCTCTCTCTGCCTCTGCACTCTAGTTACGTGAACTTTCAGTGTCACCACACCAACAATACCGAGTCACATCGTTCGCAAGAGCAGCTTTAGATAGATAGATAGATAGATAGATAGATAGATAGATAGATAGATAGATAGATAGATAGATAGATAGATAGATAGATAGATAGATAGATAGATAGATAGATAGATAGATAGATAGATAGATAGATAGATAGATAGATAGATAGATAGATAGATAGATAGATAGATAGATAGATAGATAGATAGATAGATAGATAGATAGATAGATAGATAGATAGATAGATAGATAGATAGATAGATAGATAGATAGACAGACAGACAGACAGACAGACAGACAGACAGACAGACAGACAGACAGACAGACAGACAGACAGATAGATAGATAGATAGATAGATAGATAGATAGATAGATAGATAGATAGATAGATAGATAGATAGATAGATAGATAGATAGATAGATAGATGTTTATCGTCCCGAAACCACCATAAGATTATGTGAGACGCCGTAGTGTAGGGCTCCAAAATTAACGTGCACCCAAATCTGAGCACACCAGCCTACAGGATTTCCACCTCCATCGAAAATGCAGCCGCCGCAGCGAGGAATTCGATCCCGCGACCTGCGGGTAAGCAGCCGAGTACCTTAGCCACTAGGCCACCATGGTGTTGCGCATGAGCAGCTTCCCCGTAAAGAAACAATTCCCACATTATTTACAGAGTGAACGATGAAGAGTGGAGCGAAGCGTCCGTCCGCCTGTCTATCTTTTAACTATACGAAAACCACTAACGCCATGCAGTGACATTATTTCCAAGGACATGTACACACAACACCACCTAGTGAGCAATTCTTAAATCTAGAAGTGGCTACATACTACTACTACTACTACTACTACTACTACTACTACTACTACTACTACTACTACTACTACTACTACTACTACTACTATTACCGAGGAGGGAACGACGCGCTCTAAGCAGCCTCCCCCTACATTCAAAACTCAGTACATGTGACTCTACCTAATACACGGCGTGCCAGGGGGTACACGTCACGGCCAAGACACCCTTTGTTAAGTGCACCGGGGCCATCTCTGGCAGGTTAAGATGCGAGCTTTAAGGAAATGGGACGGGCAGGAGGAGGTCGTCCATTGGCACACCACACACGTCTGGCTCGCGGATGCCTCGTAAAGCAAAGCGAACGAGCGAGCGAACAAGCGCGACCACCGAGAGCTAAGAAACCTCCAGCGATGCGGAACGTTCGGATCTAGCCGAGCTGTGGTGACATGGAATCCGGGGGGGCGCAGCGTTTTCTACAACACGGTCTCCAGTATACGATCTTCGATCGCGTCTCCCCGCTCGAGGCGTCCAAATCCGCCCTGCGAGAGATCCGCAACGCGATAACGTTAAGGCGACAAGGAACTCCTGGAAGTCCGCAACGGGGACGTCTTCAAGGTCCCCGCTCGTTTCCCTTGTTATCGCTCTTCCTGCGATCGTCGCTGTATTGTTTCGAAGAATAAAAAGCGCTAAATGACTACACCACGAAAAAGAAAACAGCGCTAACCACTAACTTTAATGTAGTAAGCGCGTTCACATATAGTACTGCCTATACGTAGTAACTGCAGGTAGTAAGTACCAAGCAAGTAACATTTCTACCTTGACACTGCATACAGTTGTTACCTGTCGGGAAGTTTTAATAAGAAGTCGGCAAACCCTATACCACACACAACCTCAAATGAAAAAAGGTGACACCATGTGGTGATAACCTTTCAGGCGATCTGGTGAATACACACCAAAATGACGTCATCAGATACAAATTTACACATGCCAGAACGAACGAGAGCACACAGACATAAAGGTACGCCCAAACTATGAATCCTTCTACGCGATACAGAAACTAACGACAAACCGAACGATATACAGGGCGTCCCAACTATCAGGCAGCGCGATTAAAAAAGAAAACAATCACAGCATATCCACGGAGTGAATGCTCATTGCTGGGGCGAAGAGTTAATCAATCCGCCCGTGCTTTCGTCCGCCCATTTGTTCTTGCTTCCGCCCGTCCATTCGTTCATCCGTGTGACCATCGGTGCATCCATCCGCGCGGCCGTCCCTCTGTCTGTGTCTGTCTGTCTGTCTGTCTGTCTGTCTGTCTGTGTCTGTCTGTGTCTGTCTGTGTCTGTCTGTGTCTGTCTGTCTGTGTCTGTCTGTCTGTGTCTGTCTGTCTGTCTGTTTGTGTCTGTCTGTGTCTGTGTCTGTCTGTGTCCATCCGTCCGTCCGTCCGTCCGTTCCATTCCAGCCGTCTGTCCGTCCGCGCGTGCGTCCACCCCTCTGTCTTTCTGTGCGTCCGTCTGTTCGTCCGTCTATCTGTATGTTTATCCGTCCGTCCGTCTATCTAGTGAACCCTCCAAGTACATCCATCTTACATATTTTCATCATGTATTCATCATATACAAGTGCCGCCATACAGCGGACATTCTAAGGGCCGCTCTTTCGGGTATGTGCCACCAGTGGCTACATACATTATCGGAGTAAGGACAGACCCACACTCTAAGGAGCATCGACCCTAAAAGAGTAATGGCTTGACGCTAAGCAAAGCTGAGTGCATATTGTTCCCGATGTAGTATAGCACCCGCTACTAATTTTTTCGTTAATGACAATTAATTAGTCATAACTATGTTTGTAACTGAAAACGTACTCGCCTTGTTATGAAAATGTCGATAGATAGAACTTGTTTTATCTGGGGACCTTAGATGTGTGCATGTTGAAGCGCCGTCTGTCTGCGCTACTTTCAACAACGCACTAGTTGCTCATATCTTCCTGTTAATAAAGAAAGCCGGCGAAATTCGAAAACTCACACCTGACAATACCGCTGCGCGCATCGCGAAGAGGTGCCCTCAAACAAGCTCAATTCGAGATAGCCTGTAGCAATGAAGGCAATGTAGAAAGAAAAAGAACAAAGTACGGATCGCGATATATCCACCACTTCCCCCGTTCGAAGAAAAGCACCGCCTCGATCTCACACAGTCAGGCTGCAATCACCCGTTCTCATCGCTCGAATGAGAACAGTGATCTAGTGGCGTTATCAATGAGAACAGTTGACCGTGAGATGTGGATGGTGATAGCGACGTGCATTCAAGCGGAAGGAATTCCCGCAAAACTTCGGCACATGTTGGCACCCGACCTGCACCCTTGCCATTGTGCAAAGCGCTGACTGTGGCAGCGGAAAAGAGGCAAAGTGGTTGCCAGAAGTAAGATTACTTGAGGGCGCTGCTTTCCTTTGCGTGTGTGAGCGCAGTCACGAGCCATTTTTTATATTTCGCGCGCTTTCTTTGATCAGAAGAAAAAAAATCAGCACGCAATTAATACGTTATAAGAAGTAGCACAGGCAAATGTCATTTCAACATGTGTAGATCTCAGTGATTGACATTTTGATCAAATTAGTCGTGTACTTTTTTTAATTCGCAAATATATTTAGGCTAACTAGGTTATAGTAATTAACGAAAAATGAGTAGCAGCTATTTCAGTGTGCTGGGAATCATTTGCACTACGTTTGCTTCACGTACCGGCGTTCCTATATTTTTCTTAAATTGTGCTGCGTAATGACTGGAACTACCCGTATAAAGATACAAAAAGAATAACAAATCTTAAGAAAAAATTTCGAAGCACCAGCGATACCTTGCGCCCCATAGCGCTGCCTTATAGACGACCACGCAGCCTTATTTTTTTATGGTATCTATTAAAAATTATTACAGTGCATTCACCAACCTAATAATTGCGAGCTATATATACGCACTATTTACCGACAACACTACGCAGGTATCGGGGGAGCTTCAGCGTGTTTCAAATCACGCGCCCCTGGTGCATATTCTTTCAATTCGAAAGCTGCCCATTGGACGCGCACAATAATGTGACCTCTTTCTGTAAGCACTCGACATCTGTAACTAAAGAAAGCAACAAAAAAAAAACAACATGGCTGATTCGTCTCCCATAGACATCCATCTAATGCGAAAGTGAAACGTGGCTTAACAGAGGTTCATGAGTGTTTTATTGTGCATTGTTTCGCCACTAAGACGAAAGAATGAATGCGATAGCAAAAAAAATTTTAACGTCACAAGACGAAGGCGCTGCTCCATCACAAAGAACGCGCGGAAAGAACATACACAGAATGAGCACAAACTGTATAGTTATTGTCACAGCTCGACACTTAAAAGCGAGATGCTCAAACACAAAGGAGGATGCAGGAAACGTACGCGCCAAAATACACAGGACGAGCGCGCGAAGTATAAAGTGTCACAGCCGTACTTCTTTAAGTAGTTACAACTAAAAGAAGTCGTAACTACTTCTTTCAGTTGTAACGAACGGATAAACGATACGCTTTGCACCACTCATGATCATGCACTCCGTAGATATGTGATGCGTGCCCCGCCGCGGTGGTCTAGTGGCTAAGACGCTCGGCCGCTGACCTGCAGGTCGCGGGATGGAATTGCATCTGCGGCAGCTGCATTTTCGATGGAGGCTAAAATGCTGTAGGCGCGTGTGCTGAGATCTCGGTGCACGAAATGAACCCCGGGAGGTCGGAATTTTCGGAGCCCTTCACTACGGTGCATCTCATATTCACAGGGGATAGTTTGGGGAAGTTAAGTCCCAGATATTAATGAATGAAGATTTCATCTCAAAAACAATAACGATCCCATGACGCCCCTTTTGTGCGCATAGTACATAACAAGTACATAACAAGTACATAACAAAAAAAAATGTGGATCAGACGTTTTGCGTTCCTGCAATCAATTTTTGTTAATGACATTCCCTACACTTCCGAATCACCTCAGCAAGATCAGATATATACTAAAGCGCAAGCACCAGCAGATACACAGGCAGATTGAAAAGCGACATATCTGTTCCGCTTTAAATTTTTCTACATGGACTGTACAGGATCGTCCCTCGTCTTTGAACTCGGGCACAAGAAGAAAAGCCATACAAGGTTTCATTGTCACATCCTGCGGCAATAAAATTACCCGCAGACAACCAATGATATCAGAGAGCACATCGGGCAGGTACTATCTGGTACACGAAACGCCGTATCAGATGAAATCGTGAAAGAAGGCAGAAGGCACAGCGCTTTGCGTAAAGAAGCGACCGTCGGACTTACAAACGCGGGGTCCCTCGGCTCTGTCGAAAGCGCAAGGCCTTCAATGCTCGGCTTAGGCTGCATGCTTTTGTTTTAACATGTAGATCTCTCCCATGAGAAGGGGGGGGGGGGCGCAGCTATCTGCACACGGCGCCAACCACAATCAAACAGTGCATAAACAATATCGAACAACGCACCACGCACGTAAGCGTAACCTCGCGCCCTTTTTTGCCGCCGCGCGATAAAGAACGACCTCAGACGAGTTTAATTTCTAGCTGTGCTCCCGCCATCTTATGAAAGGATTTACAAGGGTCCGGGAGGGGGGCGCAAAAATGCGAAGTTGCGGAGGGAGGGTGGTTTTGTTTCTCTTTAGGCAATAGGGCATGATATCAAAGCCTTGTTATAGTTATTAGCTGGCACTGCCTAACTAGGCTCTCGGTTCGCGCTTGCAGATTCACCGGCAACCGTTACCTCTTTCTGCTTATCGTCAAGCGCCATCTAGTCACCCCTTCATGCCCTCTCACAGACGAAGTCAATCCCGGAGTCGTGCTGTACGGTTGCACAAGCGTATCGGTTGGAGCCTTTAGTCTTTCAAATGATATTGTGTTTGTTCATTTATTTCAACGAGAAAGACGCATACTTGAGTACCTACACGTGCTAGCAAGTTTTAAACCGCCACTAGGAGGAACAACGGATCGCATAGGGTGAGGTGGAGACTGCTTGGGAAAGAGATCTGGCAGGCGAACGGGCGTATCTCTATGTGAGAGATGCGTTCGTTGATATACAGTGGAAGGAGACAAAGGCCTTCTACCGGCGAGAAGGGTGCAGGATGTAGCGGGACGCGACATCCGCAACCATATGACGCTTCGTAATGGAACAGTATCCCACCGAACTTGTCTGCAGTGCTCATTTAGCGAGGAGGGGGCGAGGTCGGAATGTTAAGCACATGACAGAGCCAGAGAGAGAGAGAGAGAGGAGTTACAGAGACGCTGTCTAGGATGGACGACGAAGTAGTACTTTAAGACATTTCCACGGACGCCTTTATCTTCAGGTCGGGGATTATACAATGCGGGCAAGCAAGCAAGGTGACGATGTTCCTTTCCACTTGCACTTTGTCTGCGACGTCCTCTTCGTCTGTCGCGCGTTTTTTTATTTCTTTTTTGTTTTATTTTACAGAAGGTGGAAAGCGAAAGTGTGCCGTCTCCTCGACGTAGAAGTCGCCGTACGGTGCGCTTCGACGCGACCGATCTTGGGCCGATGGCGAGCGCGACGGGTATAAAAGTCGAGGAAGCGGCTCGGCTAATCTCAAGACGCTCCGCGAGCTCTCTCAACAAGAACTCCCTTCAAGTCAACAAGCAACAGCGTAGCGCAGGAGTGAGAAGAAGATCACAGCCGTGGTTAGCGGAGCAAGCGAGCCGTCAACATGGGAGTCCTCGTAAGTATGCTGCCGGTGGTACCGTGGTGCGTGGCCTCGGTGATTGACGGCACGCTGCCGGAGGTAATCGCTGAGGACGCGGGTGGTGGGACGGTGCCCCTTCATCCTGGACTGTAGGGGGGCTCTGACGCGTCCAACACTGGTGGATACGACGGCAACAACGGTATACGATTCGCGGCGGAAGCTCGCGAAGCAACGTGGCCCGCCTTCATGGATTATTAATACGGGGTGTATGCTTCCGAACTGCTGTAAGGTATCGCATTGGCTATTTTTGGAAGCGCTTGATAAAGACCGACCCACTGAGGCACGTAGCGAACCATCAACGATATTTTTTTTCTAAGGCTTTCCTTTGTGCTTTCCTGCGTGTCATCGTCTTCATCAAACGCATCCGTGAAGGCAGCATAATCGCCGAACGACATTTAGTCTACAGTCCCTGGAGGCGGAGTAAACAGGCTATCCAACGCCGCGGTGAAGTAAAGCACAGAAATTCAGGATTCAGGAACGTTAGATCAGAGTTAGAGCATTTTTCCAGTGTTGATACTGCTGTTTGAAGTGTGGGTGATGGGGCTACTCCAGCGTCTGCGAAACTATAGTGTACGTGGTAGTTGCCTGGTCGAGAGATGGCCCAGTGGCACTTCGTGGGTTCCCCTCGCATGCGTGGTCAGGGTTAAACGCCATGATACAGAATATCGAAAGCTCTCCGACAATACGAGAGAGATAGAGAGAGGGCTTTCACTTACGAAAAGAGAATCTGTGCTACGAAATGATAGAGCTACCAGGATTTTTCTCTCTAGGCGCAACCGTAAGGACCAAAAAGCAAAACTCACAAAAGAGCCGTATGTATAAATTTTGTTTTTCCCTGTGGCTGTTAACGCTATGTGTGGGGTCAGCTTTTAGATAAGATACATAACTGAACTTTTGCCTACCAGACCAGAGACGAGCCTGAAAAATTGTTTGTCTTCCCGAGTGATCAGCAGTTCTGTGCGAATGATCTAACACACTATTCGAACAATGTTCCGTCTGTAAACTTCGTAAGATTTGCAGGATACATGGATTGCCGGCATCACGAGGTGTAATGGAAGGGCGGGGGGGTGGTGTTTTTGTGGGAACGACGAATGATTTCTTACCATCACGTTGTCTATACTTGTCAAAATAGTTTGGTAGAAAAACTTGAACCGGGCACTTTGGTTGGGACGTCCAGCGTGGTAAGATTGCATATAAAGGAAGGCATGCTATCCGGCCAGTCTGTGTGCTTTGGGCGACATATGAGGAAATGTGCGTACAAATAGGAACTTTTAGTCGAAAACACCCTGAAAAAGAGTGAAAAATACAGAAAATCTTTAGCGTTTTGCTAGCATGTGTTGAATAGAAACATTAAGCTTGTATTTTGAGCGACTTAGTCCAGTGAATTTCGAAATCACGTTAGCTCGTTGAATTTCTTCTATGACTGAACCAAGCAATATGTATGGACTTTCGCGTAGTGCAACCAGCCCTATTACATACATGAAACGATGGGGTATGCATAGAACACGCAAAAATTGTGTCACAAGTGGTGTAATAGTTGCGCGATTATTAATGGATGCCTAAACGGTTGCTTAACCCGTTGGAAGGTTCCTCATGTCATTCCAGCCATTACAGATGTCTCCTTAAACTCTCACAAATATTTGTGGCAAATACTTGAAAAATACATGAGCTCTATGTGGATACCATGAGGAAGCATGCGTAATTATGAAAATAACATGGGGAAAGTGTCGGTCTTGAAATGCGTTTTTCGGCAGCTGATTTGCACAACATAAGGGCTATTGCGAATTGTGGAGTATTTCGTAGTGGTACGAGCTGGCATAAGTTGCATTTCTTGCTCGCGAGTGCAGACAAGCAGGCGTCTTTTGGTAGCACTCACCTTTGCCATAAATTATCTTCGTAGGGTGATATGCTAAAAATATACCTTGGGAATGCGCAGTCGCGAAGTTGCGGATAGTCTACGCATTTAGCACACCTTTTTGTTCATTGTCCAACAACTGCCATACTTAATGCTTGCGTGATAATCACCTTGTAACGAAAGAATCAACGCGTGGTGATTACTGAATAATCGGCGAGTATACGAAGTCAAGATAGCTGGTTATTCCAGACAAAAGAAAGTTTGAAGCTGCACTAGGTAGCATTACAAAAGAACACTTTAAGTGAGACGCTCCGGAGTGAGGATTATAACAAATTCCATATCTCTGAAACCTTGCGAGTCGAAGACCACCTTTTTTTTCATGAAACGTAGAAGGTGACACGGTTCGGACAAAATTTTAACTCTCCTTTACTACCCCAGAAAGCACATGTTGGCGTTTTTTGAAATTCGGCGTAGGAGAGAGCTTAACCTGGTTCAGTTTATTTAACTCAAAAATTCCGCTTTTAACATCGATGCTAGAATAAGCACCACGTCCGCACGAAATGGAGAGCTGAAAATGAAATTACCCTTACCAAGTCATTCTGGAAGAGTAGAGAGATAATGAAAGCAGTTCCTTCTTTTATTTGAATAGTGCAGGAGCACGGGTGGCTCACATTTATCACTTTCACAATAAGGGTTCGTGATAAATTGGCTCTCATGAGATAAAAACGAAACAAAAGTCATTTGGGTAGGTCGGTAGACGTTTCTGAACATTGGACGCAGCCGAGGAAATAATAGTCAGCTGAGACAGGCGGCACACAATTTTCAAGAATGCGCACCAACTGACCTTATACCCCAACTCTACAGTATTGGGTTTCTCCTTCTAAGCGCAACTTATTAAGCCCAAAGACAGCCGTAGAACGTCTGCAGTTTTTAACGCAGCCCATAATATGATCACAAAGCTGAAAAAAGGCTTAAATTGACCATTCCTTACAAGGCAAACCATGGTAGACTAGCTGTATTGGTTCCAACGGCTTCGACTAAGCAATGGGCTACCAATTTGAAAAGGTAATACTGTGCAGTATAAAAAAAAAAGAACTTCGAGTCTTGAAAAGACATCGATACACAACTTGTGTTAATTTTAATTCATGCTGGCAGTAAGGCCCGCCATTTTTGTCTTCAGGCCTACAGAGATGTAGAATAGATAATAACTAAACACGCGTAGGTAGATGCCAAAGTTAAAACAATTAGTCCGTGGTTGCACACTGCCGCAATTTTATTTTGTCGCAGGTCCCTAAAACATTCGTCGTCCACTCTGCAGTTAGCAGAGTGGACGAGATCTCACGTCAACAGGAGAGACCAAACAAGGATTGTCCCTTTTAATCTTACTTGGTTGATGACGCGACTGTACCAGTTCGAATAAAGGATGCAGATCCATATGACCGCCTATGAATACAAGGGTAGTAGCTAGACAACCCTAACAATTCCTAAAAAAAAGACCCGCGCAGTCAGGAATATTCCCTGTTTCTACAAACAAATCAGCACCGGAATGGAAGCGCCCCCGCAGTCGCAATCGTCGAAAGATCTCGGTTACAAGCGTAAAGCCTTTCCGGTGGTCGACGTACGAAAATGCGCTCGGAAAAAAAAATGCCCAGAAGATGTACAGTAGGTCCGAGTTCCTCGCATTATATCTTTACAATGTGGCAGTGCTATGAAACCAACCGGTAATTCGCAGGCCATAGTACGTGTGCCTACAAAGCACAGATGGCGGGCATCAAACAAGAAACCTAATTCGAGGCCATTTCACGGCGCATCCGCGAATGCCCTTTTTTATCGATCTTTTCTTCAAAAGAAAGCGACCAGCTCTCTCATAGCGGACATTGTTCTTTTCTTTCTTCACCCAACCGCAGGCTGCATCAGTATTCTTGGGACTACTCTCCGTCGCCTATGGCGGTTTCCTGCATGGCGGCAGCGGCTCCGCCCTTCACGGTGGCGTCGGTGGCATCGCCGTCCACCATGCAGCACCAGCCGTGGCTGCGGCACCAGCTGCCACCTTCGTCCAACAAGCCGCCCCAGCCGCTACTGTCGTGCACCACGCTCCTGCCGTGGCCGCAGCTCCGGCTTTCGTCGCCCCAGCAGCAACGTACGCTAGGCCCGCCAGTCTGAACTTCGGCTTTGCCCAGCGTGTTGTCGCCTCGGCGCCAGCCTACACGGCAGCCGCCCCCGCTGTCAGCTACGTTCAGCACTCTGCTCCGGCCGTCACTGTCAGCCGTCCGGCCGTAAGCTACGTCCAACAAGCTGCCCCGGCAGTAGCTGTTAGCCGTCCGGCCGTAAGCTTCGTCCAGCAAGCTGCCCCGGCCATCACTGTCAGCCGTCCAGCCGTAAGCTACGTCCAACAGGCTGCCCCGGCCATCACTGTAAGCCGTCCGGCCGTAAGCTACGTCCAACAAGCTGCCCCGGCCATCACTGTCAGCCGTCCGGCCGTAAGCTTCGTCCAACAAGCTGCCCCGGCAGTAGCTGTTAGCCGTCCTGCAGTCAGTTTTGCCGCTCCTGCCATCGCCTCCGCTCCGGCAGCAGTCGCCGTCCACCATGCCCCCGCAGTTTCGTACCGTACAGCTGCAGTGACCGCTCCCGTGGCGTCTTATGGAGCCGGTCTCGGTTTCGGTCGCACCTTCGCCGCTGCCGCACCAGCTGTCACCGTCAGCCGTCCCGCTGTTAGCTTCGCTGCTCCTGCAGTCGCCGCCGCTCCCGCTGCCATCACTGTCCAACAGGCTCCTGCCGTTTCTTATCGCACGGCTGCCGTCGCCGCTCCAGTTGCCACTTTTGGTGCCGGACTCGGATTCGGCCACACCTTCGCCGCAGCTGCGCCAGCTGTCGCAGTCAGCCGTCCCGCCGTGAGCTTTGCCGCGCCTGCCGTCGCCGCCGCTCCAGCAGCCGTTGCTGTCCACCACGCTCCCGCCGTTTCCTACCGTACCACTACTTCAGTCAGCGCCCCTGTTGCGACTTATGGAGCCGGTGTCGGTTTCGGACAAACCTTCGCTGCAGCTGCCCCAGCTGTTGCCGTGAGCCGTCCATCCGTAAGCTTTACTGCTCCAGCAGTCGCCGCCGCTCCAGCTGCTGTCGCCGTACACCATGCTCCAGCTGTCGCTTACCGCACTGCTGCCGTCGCCGCTCCAGTTGCCACCTTCGGTGCCGGACTCGGATTCGGTCACACCTTCGCCGCAGCTGCGCCAGCTGTCGCAGTCAGCCGTCCCGCTGTGAGCTTTGCCGCACCGGCCGTCGCCGCCGCTCCAGCAGCCGTTGCTGTCCACCATGCTCCGGCCGTTGCTGCTGCTCCAGCTGTCGCCTACCGTACCGCTGCCGTCGCGGCCCCAGTTGCAACCTTTGGTGCAGGTCTCGGATTTGGTCATACTGTCGCCGCTGCTGCGCCAGCTCTAGCTTACTCCCGTCCCGCTGTAAGCTACGCTGCTCCGGCCGTTGCTGCCGCACCAGCTTCTATCACCGTGCAGCATGCTCCAGCCGTCGCCTACCGCAGTGCCGCCGTGGCCGCTCCAGTTGCCACCTTTGGAGCCGGCATCGGTTTCGGCCACACTATCGCCGCAGCTCCCACCTTCGCGTCTGCCCCAGCAGCCACTGTTGTTCATCACGCCGCCCCTGCCGTTGCAGTGAGCCGCCCCGCCATCAGCTTTGCTGCTCCAGCCGTCGCTGCCGCTCCGGCTGCCGTAGCTGTGCACCAGGCACCAGCCGTTGCCTACCGCACGGCTGCCGTTTCGGCCCCCGTCGCCACGTTCGGAGCAGGTCTTGGCTTCGGGCACAGCTACACTGGTCTTGGAGTCGCTGGTCCAGCCTACTCACGCCAGATCTCCATCTCTACTCCAGCGGTTGCCGCTGCCCCAGCCGCAGTAGCAGTCCATCACGCTGCTCCAGCAGTCGCCGTCCATCACGCTGCTCCAGCGGCCGTGGCTGTTCAAGCCGCTCCAGCTGCAGTCGCCTACCGCACCGCCGCCGTTTCCGCACCTGTCGCCACCTACGGAGCTGGACTCGGCTTCGGCCACACTCTGAACGCAGCGCCTGCTGGCGTTCACTACAAGACCATTGTTGGAGGTGCCGGACTCGGCTTTGGTGCCTCTGCACCCCACGTCAAGATCATCAGCCACGTGAAGAAATAGGTTGTGATGCGTTCGAGCTCAATGAGAGCGTCTTTACCTGGGAGGTCTGGGACAACGGCAGCCACCCCTGGCAGTCATTTCAGCAACAGGCTTATTTATTGCTTACGATAGCCAACATGCTGCCCTTGTCCGCCACCCGGCCCCAATGCAGGCAAATGGGTCTGCTGGGACGTGTTGCTCCCGCCCAACGAAAGCAAAATAAAGCGCTGTTTCGGTTAAAAAACATCATTGGTGGAGCAGGATCCTCTCTTCCGAAAGAGTCTAAGTATACAGTTGATTGGGTGCATTGCAGAGCGAGCGTCTCTGTGAACAGTACTCCACGAACTGACACAAAATAGCCAGAGTGGCTTCGTCACTGCCGCAGCAGATCACGAAGTTTCTGGAGGCTTTATAATGCCACTTAGCCTTCACATGACATGATGTCATTTCCCGGATCTCATGGTCAAATGGGGGCTGATACGAGAGGTAGTAAAAAAGTAGGCGAGCTGCTATAAGCACGCAATGTTTCCTATCCTAGAGGCAGTAAAAAAAGAACGTCGAGTACAAAAACTTCAGTGAAGGGGCAGGGATTAAGGAAAAAGAGAGATTATTTTGGCCTTCGAATTGTTTAGGCAAGTCCATTGAATGATTGATTGATTGAATAATTATTTGATTGATTGATATGAGGTGTTTAACGTCCTATAACGCCTATATGATTATGAGAGATGCCGTAGTAGAGGGTTCCAGAAATTTAGACCTCCTCGGGCTCTTTATCATGCACCGATATTTGAGCAGACAGGCCTACAGCATTGTCACCTTCATCGAAACTGCACCCGCCGTAGCCGGGGTTTAATCCCGCGACTTACGTGTCAGCAGCCGCGTACCTTACCCACTACGGCGAGTGCTTGAGGGAGCCTACGAATTTGTCAGTGCTCTTTCTAGTGAAGTGCCTGGGGTTGTCGTCGTCCCATACATGTACTCCTGGAATGGTACTGAAAAGGCATAGGCAACCTCGAACGCTTAAAACTTGTTTATTCCTACTCAGATGGGGGCGGCAGCCGAACTACCATGGGTAAGTGAGTGGCGGGTCGTTATGTCGAGCGGGGGACGAAGGAGAAAGAGGACTTTTAAGGAACACAGTTGTTTGCAACCAGGCGTCCACCGCTTCATTGTGTACCGCTCGAAGGCTCGCTCGGATACCCAGGGGTGGTGTGGGACACAACATAAATAAAGTATAACGGTTGCTTCGGCTTGTTCTTCTTGTTATATACAATGCACAAGGTGCAAACAGTTTTTCCTAACTACACTGTAGCATTCATTTATACCATGGTCACGTTTCTTTCCTAACTTAATGGAGGCAGTTGGCCACTACTCTTCGTAAAACAAGTACAGGCCAATTCTCGTTGTCTTTCGGTATTACCTTCATTTCCTTTAGTAAGGTGTGTGAAGAAGAAGATGTGCCTGCAGCGAGCAGCATCGCCAACGCCCGGCTCTCTCGTCTCGTGCTTCGGCTCGCTGCTGTGCCGGTCTCTGCTGGACGGTTCATCACGCTGTCTTGCCGTTGTCGTTAACTACTAATAAACCACTTAATATTTGGTGGAGGGTGCTGTTTATCTCCGTCGCTACACCCTGGAGCTGCGAAGCCACACGCTACAGCCCGTCATGACTAATAACGCCAACCCATCGGCGTCGCCACCCCAGTTCAACTGTCCCGGCCATCCTAGGCTACGGGACCCGAAGGTCTTCAGCGGTGCGGATGGGACCGACGTGGAAGACTGGCTCGACCACTACGAGCTGGTGAGCGCCAATAACAAGTGGGATGAAGCCGACAAGCTGGGCCGCGTCATATTTTATCTCACTGGCGTCGCAGAATTGTGGTTTAACAACCACAAACACAACATTCCCCCATGGAGCGTCTTCAAGACGTCATGTGCCGAAGTGTTCGGTCGGCCGGCTGTCCGCAAGCAGCGAGCAGAACAGCGCTTGCGCGTCCGCTCTCAGCAGACTGGAGAAAATTTTACCAGCTATATTGAGGATGTCGTAGACCTTTGTCGACGCGCGAATGACACCATGCCCAAGTCGGACAAGATCAAACACATCCCGAAGGGCATCGACGATGTCGCTTTTCAAATGCTCTTGGCTAGGAATCCAAGCACAGTTTCTGAAGTCGTCAGCTTGTGTCCGAGCTACGACGAGTTGAAGAAGCAACGCACTCTGACTCGGCAGCCTCAGCCTAGTGGTGAGTCGCTGGCCAGTTTCGACTCCATGCCTGACAATTCACCATTGCTTCAGCAAGTCCGATTCTTCGTCCGTGATGAAGTCGCCGGCCAACTTTCCCTAGTGCCCTTCACTCCCGAGACCACCACCCGTCTACCTGCCCCGCTTCGCACTGCTATATCGGAAGAGGTTGCACAAGCTGTTCGTCTTGTGCAGTACGAGCCACCTCTATCTAGCCATGGTCACTGCCCGGGTGTCACACAGCCGGTAGGCGCTCCTGTCGCCTATCCGCCAGCCGTTCAGCCTGTGGCCGCACCCCTAACCTAAGCAGCCCGTAGCCGCGCGGCTCACATATGCAGACGCTGTACGTAGGCTCCCGCAACCACCCTACACCACGCGCTTACACCCCGCACACCCGGATGCTTATACTGCACCTTGGGCGGCAGCACCACTCGCCAATCCCTGGAGGACGCCCGATAACCGACCGATTTGCTACGCCTGCTTCACTCCCGGACACGTTGCTCGCTACTGCCGCCGTCCACCTCAGACGTTCTGCAACTGTGCCCGGTCGTCGCATCCCGGCAGCCAACCCTTCGTTTAATACGGGCCGGTCTCGCCACCTCGCTATGGCCCTACTGACCACCTTGACTTCCAGCCGCAACACGCACCCTCTCCTCGTCGGCGATCGCCCACCCACATGCGTCGCCGTCCCTGACCCTCCGACCAGGAAAACTAAGCACCGCAGTTCAAGAGGCAAGAACTGCGCCGTTTTCGAACTGTCTAAGCCCTCGCTCCTCCCCTGCTAACGTGGTCGCAGTAACTGTTGAAGGTTATTGTACTTTCGCCCTTGTGGACATCGGCGCCGCGGTTTCTGTTATTGCCGCTAATCTCTGCCGTTTATTGTGCAAAGTAACGACGCCGCTTTCGGGACTGTCGCTTCACACCGCAAGCGCACAGCAAGAAACGCCTCTCGCAGCCTGCACTGCAAGAGTCTCCATCAAAAACATTCTTTACATCGTGGAGTTTATTGTTCTCCCTGTCTGTTCGCATGACGTCATCCTCGGGTGGGACTTCCTATCCCACCATAATGCCGTCATAGACAGAGCACGCGTCGAAGTTGAGTTCTCACCCTTGTGTGATGTCCCATTACTGGACGCTCTTCATCAGCCGCCGAAGTTGCTCGTTCATGAAGATACCGATTTTCCGCCTGGAAATTTCGCACTTGTTCCCGTTTCATGCAACGCCTACACTGACGCTACAGTCCTCTTTATGCCTTCCGATATCTTCAAATGTCGTCGAGCTTTGCAGCTGCCTTTCACAACAACTGACCTTGCCACCGGAAGAAGCAACATGTTGGTAAGCAATCCGCTTTCCACACCTGTCACTTTGCTTGCGGGGGAATGTCTCGGCCGCGTGCAGGATCTCGACCCTTCGTTTTTGGTTGATGTCCCGGATGACTACTGCGACCACCAAAAAGCACTGTCGGCACTCGGGGAGTCGTCCAATGATACGTTTTCCAGCGCCATCGCCGACACTCTCACTCCCACCGAACATGCCGACCTGCTGGATCTTCTGCATGAGTTCAGGAGTTCTTTCGATGTCTCGCAACCTCAACAGGGCCGCACATCACCAGTAAAACATCATATTGACACCGGCCTACACCAGCCACTGCGTCAAAGACCATACTGTGTCTCCGCTGAAGAGCGCCGCGTCATCAACGATCAAGTCGAAGATATGCTTCGTAGAGACGTCATTCGACCATCTCACAGTCCCTGGGCGTCTCCCGTTGTCCTGGTGCGTAAGAAAGACGGATCTATCCGATTTTGCGTGGACTATCGTCGTTTGAATAAGATAACCCGCAAGGACGTCTATCCTTTGCCGCGCATTGATGACGCCATTGAAACCCTTCACGAAGCGGAATTTTTCTCGTCGCTAGATTTGCGGTCTGGCTACTGGCAGGTCCCAATAGCTGAAGCCGATCGCCAAAAAACGGCATTTATTACACCAGACGGACTATATGAATTTAACGTCATGCCCTTTGGGCTTTGTAACGTGCCTGCCACGTTTGAACGTCTTATGGATAATACGCTACGTGGCCTCAAATGGAATAAGTGCCTCTGTTACCTCGATGATGTCGTGGTTTTCTTCCATGACTTTCCTACGCACCTCCTTCGCCTCAGGCACGTTTTGACTTGTCTGACCAACGCTGGTCTGCAGCTTAACCTGAAAAAATGCCGCTTCGCTGCACGCGAGCTCGTCATCCTAGGCCACATTGTGTCTAAGCACGGCGTATTACCTGACCCAGCAAAAGTTCGAGCAGTCGCAGAATTTCCCAAGCCAACGACCATGAAAGAACTTCGCCAAGCAGGAAATCGCCACTGACCGGGCCGCCCACGTCATGGAACTGCATGAACTCATGAACGCATAGCGCAGTGGGGTCGTGCGGGGACCCTGGGACGTAAGTGCCCAAATCCCTTGGTCTAATAAAGTTTTACCTCCTCCTCCTTCGCAGTTTTCTAGGCCTATGCTCCTATTTCCGGCGCTTTGTTCGCAATTTTGCATCTATCATGTCACCGTTAACCCAGCTTCTTCGCGGTGACGTGAACCTCTCCTCCTGGTCCCCTGCATGTGACGTTGCCTTCACTACTCTGCGCCGTCTGCTCACTTCCCCACCTATTCTTCGCCACTTCGACCCGACGGCTGCTACCGAAGTGCACACCGACGCCAGCGGCGTCGGGCTAGGCGCGGTCTTCGCTCAACGAAAGCCCAGCTATTCAGAATACGTTGTAGCCTATGCTAGCCGCACTCTGACGAAAGCCGAAACTAATTACAGCGTGACAGAAAAAGAATGCTTGGCTCTGGTGTGGGCGCTTGGAAAGTTCTGGCCGGGCTTCGGCGGCTGTATTTCCGATGGAGGCGGAAATGTTGTAGGCCCGTGTGCTTAGATTTGGGCGCACGTTAAAAAACCCCAGGTGGTCGAAATTTCCGGAGCCCTCCACTACGGCGTCTCTCATAATCATATGGTGGTTTTGGGACGTTAAACCCCACAAATCAATCAATCAAAAGTTCTGGCCGTACTTATACGGCCGCCCGTTCGATCTAGTAACTGATCACCACGCGCTTTGCTGGCTCTCCACGTTGAAAGACCCTTCTGGCCACCTTGCGCGAAGGGCACTCCGCATCCAGGAGTACGACATTCGCGTCGTATACCGCTGCGGACGCAAACACTCTGACGCTGATGCCCTGTCCCACTCGCCTTTACCACCAGATCAGACGTGCGGAAACACTTGCCTCCAGACCTTGTCATCGCTAAATCTCGACTCGATTGCCACCGAACAACGTCGTGACTCATGGATCGCCTCTCTTATCGAATATTTATCTGGCACGCCCAACCTTCCAGTATCTCGATTCCTCCGACGTCAAGCTTTCCATTTCGCCATCCGCGATCAACTTCATCGACGCAACTACGCTCCCGATGGCCGCCGGTGGCTGCTGGTCATTCCACGCACTTTACGATCGCAAGTATGCGCCTCTCTTCCCGACGATCCGCAATGCGGCCACGCCGGAGTGTTCAAAACATATAAACTCCTTCGCCATCGCTATTACTGGCGCGGCATGTACAATTTTGTACGCAAATTCGTGCAGTGCTGTCCTGACTGCCAGCTACGCAAATCAACACTGCCACGTGCGACTGGCGCATTGCAGCCCCTTCCATGCCCTGCCAAGCCATTTGATTGCGTCGGTGTTGACCTCTACGGTCCCCTTCCATTGACACCAGATGGTAATCGGTGGATTATAGTGGCGGTTGACCACCTGACACGCTACGCCGAAACAGCCGCTTTGCCGAGCGCTACAGCTCAGGATGTCGCCTCTTTCATTTTACAACGCTTTATCCTTCGACATGGTGCACCTCGAGAGCTCCTTAGTAACAGAGGCCGCACTTTCCTCTCCGAGGTCGTCGAAACTCTGCTTTCGGAATGCCACGTCATTCACCGGAAAACGACAGCATACCGCCCGCAGACTAACGGGCTAACGGAACGGTTCAACCGCACGCTAGGTGATATGCTCTCAATGTACGTGGCATCTGATCATAGCAACTGGGACCGTGTTATCCCATACGTCACGTTCGCATATAACACCGCAATACAAACCACCACGGGATTCTCACTTTTCTTTCTTTTTTACGGACGTGAGCCTTCCCATACAATTGATACCCTACTTCTCTACCATCCTGATGCTTCCGAGTGTCCACCTATCTACGACGCTGCTCGACAAGCCGAACAGTGCCGCCAGCTCACCCGTGCGTTCACCTCGGAAGAGCAACAACGCCAGAAAGAAAACCGTAGCACCTCCCTTCCGGATCCCAGCTGTGCCCCAGGGTCGCTTGTGTGGCTTGCCATCCCATACCAAACTCCGGGACTCTCCTCGAAACTTGTCCCCCGGTACGAGGGGCCTTACACCGTTTTGGAGAAAACCTCTCCCGTTAATTTCCTAATTGAACCAGTTTCCCGATCGGACGACGTGCGCCGGCGTGCACGTGACATCGTCCATGTTTCTCGGCTGAAACCGTACCGTGAGCCTCTGCCTGAATCTTCTTTAGTCGCCAGGATGGCTCCTTTTTCCGCGGGGGCGATTGTGAAAAAGAAGATGTACCTGCAGCGAGCAGCATCGCCAACGTCCGGCTCTCTCGTCTCGTGCTTCGGCTCGCTGCTGTGCCGGTCTCTGCTGGACGGTTCATCACGCTGTCTTGCAGTTGTCGTTAACTACTAATAAACCACTTCACAGGTGCATCATTCAATGTAGTACTGTACAAAGAGCGAGTATTAGTTCAGTTTAGTTATTTACAATAAGAATGGAGCTGGATGCATGTTTGCGGCATGTGACGAAAAATCCTCGAGAAAAATTACGTCTCTCTCCTGCTACGCTACTTGGGCGTATGACAAAGCTAGCATGCAACGACATGAGTTTATGGAAACATGATTAACAGGCTAACTAGGGTGTCATGATTACCGCGTACATCCCGAAACACTTTTTCTCGGTCTGGTTTGGCGCATAGCCACATAGCAAGGCCTGTGTAATGCAGATACAGGCCACACGTCACAAGCCGTCCATATCAGCCCAGGAATGGTGAGAATAGACATGGCAAAACTTAACGCTGTTGCATTAGGCAGCCTATGTGCTAGCAAGTTATTTTCCATTGTGGAAAACGTTCCCTGTGAGATAAAAATAGGGGCGGACGCTACGAATGAGAAACTGGCTACAAATTGGAAGTGAATGCAGACATTCTATGAAATATTCAAATATTTCACCACAAATCTGCACCAATGCTCGAAACTTATTTGCAAACCGACCATATGCAGTCACAATGTCGAAGCAACGTCAAATGTGGTTTCTGGGGGTGCTGACACCCCCTGTAAAGTTGTTTGCGCTGCGTGGGGCACGTTTCTCGCCCAAAAGCCACATTTTTGGTTACAACCACCCGGCGGTAGGTGGCGTTGTGTTCGCGTTGATCCCCACTATCATCATAATCTTCATGGTGTAGCGCCGGCGGTGACCCCTGGTGCAAGACAAGCCTAGGTGGCGGGCGAGAGTTGAGCGAGTCTCTTCTTCGCGTGGCGGTTGCCGCGAACGGTTGTCTCTAGCGTGGGTCCCCGGTGCGTGGCACCACGGGCTGCGCGTCGGGGGCCCTCGTGGTAAGTCAAGCGTTGGCGATGCCACCTTGGGTATGTTATTGTGTTTTGTGATGTTATTGTGTGTTTGTCATGCATTGTATGGTAATATTGTGTAAGGGTGTCCTAGCGGGTTGATCACAACTGATGTATAACAATTCGGCGGACGATATCATCGTTCTAAATTCGTTAAATAAAAGTATGTTGTTGTTTGGTTTGTACCGGTTGCGTCTGTGTCCGCTTTCTCCAAGAGCCTGGCGCTCTCACCAATTTGAGACCCCACAGCTTCAAGATGTGTTTAGCATACTGGGAGAGCAGGAACACACCACAGCGAAGGGCGTACCTCACAACAAGAGCGCCAACTAACAACCAGTTCACTGAAGGAATACTGCCATGTTCCTTTCCGCACGATTTGTTATCGCCCCATTACACTACGTTCAGCGCAAACCGCGCATACGATGTTCGAGAAGCTTCGAGGCGGTAGTAGATCGTTTTGTTAAGATTACACTCACTTCGTGAACAATGCAGATTATTTTGGAACCTACGTCATCGCTAGAGATAACGCTGCAATATTCGGTGGCAGGAGTATAAATACCGACACGCTTTGCCACTATTCAGTTGGTCGACGGCCGACGTCCCGTGCGCCGCTATCCGTGCGAGACTGCTACTGTAGTCCGATTTTCCGTTAACTGGGCACAGGTTCGCCAAAATAAAGAGTTCATTATTCGACTCGCAGCGTGCTCCATTCGCCCACGTCACGACCCCGTGACATCTGGTGGAGGTGCTGGGTACACGGCTTGACGGGGGCGTCCAGGACATGGTAGAAACAGCGCCTCTGGAAAAACAGTGAGCTTTGTAATATTACTAAATTGCTCCAGGGATGTTATGCTTGGAATGGACTTGCTGAGTCAACACGGTGCTGTCATCGACCTAAGATCTGAGTCAATCACACTTACCTCAGAAAACACACTGCCAACCCCTACAACGCCAAGGAATCACGCATTGATGGTGCAAGAAGAGCAGTTCACCATGCCACCTTTCTCCAGCGTCGTCGTTTCCGTTGGCACCGAAATAGCCGAAAACCTTGAAGGCGTCGTCAAGGGTTATCAGCACCTTCTTCTAAACCATCAGGTTTGCGTCGCAAGAGGCACAGCTGAGCTGCGTGACGGCAAAGCAAAGGTGGTGCTGACAAACTTCAGTCATGAATACAGACACATCAACCGTGGTGCGACGGTCGCCTACATCGATGAATTCGTGGAGGCCAGCAATTCATTCTCCCTCTTCGATGCTGCCGATGCTGCTTCGACGAACCGAGGTCCCGAACCATGCAGATTTCGATCTCAACCCGAGATTTACGAAGTGCAAGCTAGACCCGCTCAAGTCCCTGCTCTTGCAATTCAATGACTGCTTCTCGTCTTCAGCGCGAATTCGATAAACCCCAGTTGCGAAACATCGCATGATAACAGAAGAAAGTGCCCGACCAGTTCTACAAAGCCTGTACCGAGTCTCGACGAGCGAACATCACGCCGTGACGAAACAAGCCGACGAAATGCTATGGGACGACATCATTCAGCCGTCCAAGAGTCTGTGGGTGTCACCCGTGGTATGAGTGAAGAAGAAGGACGGGAACCCTACGTTTTTGCGCCAATGACCACCGACTGAACAAAATCACAAAAAAGGACGTGTACCCTCTTCCACGTATAGACGACGCCCTGGACCGACTCCACAACGCGAAGTACTTTTTCTGGATGCACCTTAAAACGGGTTATTGACAAATAGAGGTTGACGAGAGAGATCTAGAGAAGATGCCATTATCACACCAGATGGCCTCTACGAGCTTAAGGTCATGCCATTTGGTTTTTGCTCGGTGCCTGCGATGTTCCAGCGCAATATAAAGACCATGTTGGCTGGATTCAAATGGCACACTTGCCTCGTGTACTTGAATGACGTCGTCGTGTTTTCCTCCAGCTTCAACGAGCATCTCTGGCACCTTGAAGTGGTATGCGACGTCCCCACAAACACGGACTGAACCTCGGTCCTTTCAAGATGTTTTCACTCGTTTCTTAAACCCACATAAAAAAAGGAAAAGAAAACCTTCGGTGTAACGAATGGGCATTCCAGAGTGGAGTACCTGGAAAGATTATTTCTACTATTCTCGCGGGCTCCCCCGCGCAAACACGAAGACCGGGCGGCGCCTTGTCGTCTACAGACAGTGTGACAGTGTACGGTGGAGATAATCCGCGCGCACCCTTCAGATTTGTGGCATGAGGGAGCAGCCGAGCACTTTTTGTTAGTTCGGGGAATGCGACGCTGCCGCAGCGCCTGTGCCGGGTCCAGTATGACTTTCCGTCAGATTCCGTGGCTCCAGGGCTCATTACTGCGTTCTGCGCGGATGGCCGCCCGCGGCGGCGAATGACGAAGAAGCGGCGGCTACGGAGAATTTCTCGGGAGACACCGGGCTGCATGGAAACGTTGAGACTTGGTCTGGACATCGGCTCATCAAGTACCGGAAGTATCGGAGCATTGTTCGCCCGTAATTAAAATGTCTTGGGACAGCTCGCCCATCTCTCTCTGAGGCTTGAGTTTGTACATTGTTACTTGCTCAGCTTTGCTTGGGAGAGGGTTTTCCACTGGTGCCGGCTGCGGGGGCGGCCGTCGAGGATGTACTCCGACTGACAAGAAAATATGCCGCGTCGATAGTGGCGATTGGTTTGGTGCCCCGGTAGGGTGGAGTCGGGTCCTACAAAAAGGGACTACGAGACGATACGAGAGGGTCAGAGATATACGATGCGATGAGCTCGAGATGGTAGAGAGGCAAGGACGGTACGATGAGAAATGAAAGTTAGGGATAGGAGGCGAGTGAATGGAGCGTTACGAAAGAGGGCTAAGATGGAATTCACTGAGAGGCATGACGTAGGCGGCGATGACGAAGACGATGAAGACGCTGACGAATTGGACAGATCAGACGTCGACGCCAAGAAGCAACCTTCGGCCCTGATTAGAGCAGCCAACTCCGAGGCCCCGACTACATGGACATTCTGTGAGATGAACCTCACCTACCTTACTTAAACGAGCTTTGCGGGAAGGGATGCGGCATATTGAGACATTGCGCGGTTTTATTTATTAATGACTTTACCATTTGTGCCGTCGTGTGTTTACTTTGTATCGTCGCACCATTGTATTGTCAAAGTTATTTTCCTTATGTATCCTGCGTCGCACGTCGCGAGTGTGTAAATCATGTGTTATAATTTTGTGTAGTGGTTGATGTACGCGGGTATACGAAGTTTCCAGTTAGTATTAAATTTAATGAATCAGTAAACAGGAACAGGTCGTAGCGTCTCTTCCCGGCCTCAGCACGAATTCCTGTATGTAGGAAATGATGGAGACACATTGCCAAGAGGGAACCGGATAGATAAAGGGGTTGATTGGTCTTCCCTTTCTTTGGTAATCGGTGGCGTAGCGGCGGACGTGTCAGGTACATCAAGCTATGAACAGCTCTGGACTAACCCTGTGGTTTCCCGATGCCCACTGACAAGAAGGTTGTACGCCGATTCCTCGGATTGTGCACTTATTAGAGATCTTTCGTCCAACGTTTTTCACAGATCACCCAGTTGCTAACTCACCTCACGAAAAGCAAAGTCGCATTCAGGTGGGAAGCGGCACAAGAGGAATCATTTCAGGAATTTAAACAACGCCTCCAGACCCCACCGATACTTGCGAATTTCGACGAATACGCCGAAACAGAAGTACACACCGACGCAAGCAGCGCAGGACTCGGCACCGTCCTTGTGCAAAAGACTGTTGGCGTGGAACGGGTTATCAGTTATGCTAGCCGGTCGCTATCCAAGGCTGAAGCTGGTCGCTATCCACTACAGAAAAGAAGTGCCTTGCCATAATCTGGGTAGCGTGAACGTTTCGCCACTACATCTACGGCAGGCCTTCAAAAGTTGTGAGCGACCACCACGCCTTGTGTTGGCTAGCTAACTTGGAAGATCATTCGGGTCGCCTCGCACGGGGGAGCCTCAGAATTCAAGAATTCGACGTGACCATCGTTTACAAGTCCGGAAGAAAACACTGACGTCGACTGCTTATCTCGCGCCCCCGTCGAACCCCCGCTGCCCGACGGCCTGGAAGAGGACAGATTCTTAAGAACGATAACTGCTGAGGACCTCACCGAGCAACAGCGAGCTGACCGGGAATTCAGAAGCCTTGTCGAATACCTCGAGGGTAATAGCACGACTGTTCCGAATGTTTTAAAGACAAGACTAAAGTCGTTCTTCTTGCAAAACGGAGGTTTCTTAAAGAAGAACATCTCGTCTCTTCGAGCCGATTACCTTCTCGTGTTACCTTCAGCAGTGAGACCTGAACTACTTCAATTTCTACACGACGACCCGACGCCTGAACACCTAGGTGTTTACCGTACGCTCGCAAGAATACAAGAAAAGTACTACTAGCCACGAATTGCCGCCGACGCCACTCATTACGTCAGTACCTCCACGCATGTCAGCGACGAAAGACACCGCCGACTAGGCCAGCCGGACTTCCCCAGCCCATCGAGGCACCTCTAGCCCATCGAGCAAATCGGTATGGACTTACTTGGGCCGTTCCTGATGTCGAATTCCAGGAGCAAATGAATAGTCGTAGCTACTGACTACCTCTCACGCTACGCCGAGACAAAGGCCCTGCCCAAAGGCAGTGCCCCCAATGTAGCAAGGTTTTTCGTCGAGGACATCGTTCTGCGTCACGGAGCTCCACAGATTCTCAATACTGATAGAGGTACAGCCTTTACGGTGGACCTAATTCAGGCGATCCTGAGTTACAGCCAAACAAGTCACCGCCGGACGGGCTGGGGCTGGACCACTGCCTACCATCCACAGACCAACGGCCTCACAGAATGTCTTAATAAGACCATCGCTGATATGCTGGCCATGTGTGATGATTATGACGAGCGCACCACTCGCCCAGGACACGGGGTCGAAAGCCCCGACAACCATTGAAGCCGGCCACGCACGCTCGCTGCACCAATCTTCGTTCTTCTCGTTTTCCAATGAACTTCCCACTCCGATTTTGCCCCTATGGTGCGCTCGTCATAATATCACATTCTTCCCTCCTCTTTAAGTAAACTGCACGCGTTTTGACTGGCCCGGATGAAGTAGTTCATGTAGCGTGTAACTTCATGGTGTCGAGGTGTTGAAGAATATAGGGATGCCTTTAGCTTGGTACCTTTGTTGCTGTTATGCATCCAGTTCGAAGTCCATTGTCGTGTCACAGTTCAGTTCGGAATCGGTCAACCAGGTTTGTATTCTTTCTCCTTTTCTTCCATGTACTAGCACAGAACCAGAGTTCTTCCTTCCTATGTGCTTCTGTGTACCGCGGTGACTTCTCGATGTTTATATAGACGGAATAGTATTCAATCCGAAAATCACGGTCTGAGTGCGAAATTACGTAGTCCAAAACACGCCACAACTTTCGGTTGTCTAGAAGTTCATTTCTCTTCGCATGGAACGAAGTACCATGTTTCGGGATGACAGCGTTCCTAGCTGCACTAGTACTCTGGGGGTTTCGACACCTCTTGCCCGATTCATGATCTTCAGGCTCTATTTTAGATTTTGTCATTCCCACTCACTTTGCGCTAGGCTCCAAAGCAATAGTCTCAGATACGCATGACGTGCTCTTTGTTTGGCCGAGAGATTTCAACTGACGACTGAAGAGACCATGCTGCTCTATACTGCTGTCACCTTCGATGCCATCCCATGTCTGCTTAACAGATTCAATTGCAGACCGTGTACCCAGAGCTACAACACCACGTTCTCCAACATACACGTTTGGAAGTGTACTTGACAAACTCGTGTCAATATCAGCGATAGCTAGCTCATCCATTTGAGTTTCGACTTGGTCCTTTTCATTAATCTTGATAAGTGCTACCCTATTTCTTGCAATCTCTCGGATTTCTAAGATAGCCGTGTTTATCTCAGACAACAGCTTCTCTCCTTTCCGTCGCAAACGCACGCGCTCATTGTCATTTTTGCACATGTACCGCAGTTAAAAATAGGTTCTCTCATGTTCCTCTTCAAGGTCTTCTTGCAACGTTCGCTCTAAGTCGGAGCAAGACCACCCGACCGCCTCTCCAATGCAAAGCAGTCTTTGCACGTTAACAGGCATACTGTGCGCGACCGTTTCTCGGCTGAAAGATGGCAAGTGCCGACCCTGGCAGGCTCGCCAATTGTGGTGAGTAAGGGGTTCACTCAATAGGCCCAGGTCATCGAACGCACTCAAGACAACCTCATAACACGAAGACGTTCTTTATATCGGACGAGTACAAGAACAAATACGAAGACATCTCAAAAAGAACATCAGGACAATACGATGTTAAAAAGAGTCTACTGGGAAGTTCCTGTCCACGAGAGACGTAAGTCTACATCTCAACACTCAACGCACTTTGCTGCCGCGCCACCCAGTTTTCAAGACGACACTCACGCGCATCGTCGTTGCGGTGACCATAGCACCGGGCAACGTGGCGTTGAGTCCGTCACGGTAGCGTCTACGGTGGGAACACGCCTTCTCGTGTAGCTCGCTGGCTCTAGCTTACGTCGATGTCCCGCAGCGTGACACCTTGCTGGCGTCCAGGACATGCTCGACCGAGGTGAGCACCCAGGACACGGGGTTGAAAGCCCCGACAACCACCGAAGCCGGCCGATGCTGATGCTGATGCTGATGCCCTTTGATGGATGGCGCTTACCCACAAAGGGGGATGGGCCAAGAACCGGGCGGCAGGATACTTAAATGAAACTAAACTGAAAATGAAGCCAATCTGAAAAAGTAGCTTAAAATAATACTACCAAAAAACAAAAATGTGTGCTGAGAAAGCGGTCAAACCATCTTTTGTTTTTGAAAGACATAACTACGAATCATAAACTAAAGATATGAAAAGGTAGTGGTTCACTAGCATGGTAATCTTTTAGTTGCGTTGATGTAATCAAACACAGCGGAGCATACATCCCTGTGGCAGTAACCAAATGAAGTTCCGCCAAGTGAAGCCGGCCAAGCACGCTCACTGCACTAGTCTTCGTTCTTCTTCTCTTCCAGTGAATTTCCCGCTCCGATTTTGCCCCTATGGCGCGCTCGTCATAATAATCACACCATGCACGGCGACGTCGAGCACAAGACGTGGGATAAAATCTTTCCGTACGCGACCTTCTTGTACAATACGGCCGTCCAAAAATCGACGCAGATCACGCCGTACAAGTTGCTCTATTCAAGGAGCCCCGCAACGACGCTCGACGCTATGCTTCTACACGTGGCTGACGAAGAGAACCTCGACGACACCGCCTACCTTCAGCGCGCTGAAAAGGCTTGTCAACTCGCCCGCCTGCGCCTCAAGAATGAGCAGGCGATCGACAGCCACCCTGGGGACCATGTCTGAGAACGGACGCCGATACGCAGACGTGGGCTCAGTGAAAAAACTTTTGCGGTGGTGCTTCGGACCGTACAGAGCAGTTCAACGTCTCGGCCAACTCGACTACGAGGTTGTTTCCGACGGCATTACGAACTCTCAAAGGCACCGTGCTCGACCTGAAGTCGTTCATGTCGTGCGCCTCACACGATTTCATGAACGAACCCGAGGACTGCATTTTATTGTTGTTGCTGTGCTATATCGATTGTACTTATTTTTTATTGTCTATATTATTGTACCTTCGTCATTACTTAAAGCATCGGGCAATTCTTTCTTCAGAGGAGGCAATGCCACGTTCCTTTATTCAAGTTTAGTCATCGCCCCGTTACTCTACGTTCAGCGCTAACCGCGCCTACGACGTTCGAGAAGCTTCGAGGCTGTAGAAGATCGTATCTTTAGGATTACGCCCACTTCGTGAACATTACAGATTATTCTGGAACCTACGTCACCGCTAGCGATAACGCTAAAATATTCGATGGCAAGGGTACAAATGCCGGCACGCTTCACTGCTTGTCAGCTGGTCGACGGCCGACGCTCCGTTCGCCGCTATCAGTGCGAGACTGCTACTGTAATCCGACTTTCCGTTTACTGGGCAAAAGTTCGCCAAAATAAACACTTTATTATTCGACTCTTAGTGTGCTCCATTCGTCCACGTCACGACCCAGCGACATTATGAATTAGTAACCAGCTCACGTTTGGTTCCTTTTGTGCTCGCATAGTTGGCTGTTCGCTTTTATAACATCGTAATGAATTTTGCCGATAAGCACTCTCATGGCTTAGCAGCCTTTGGTTGAGCATCGGCAGACCACCGAGTTTTACACCAACGACCATTCTTTATGAAATGTCGTAATCACGCCGTAGAGTACCCTTAATTTCCACGAAACCGGTGAATCGGTCAATCTTTTACGCCATAATGGAAGAAGACATGCTTTATTTTGGCGGAAAGTAGGGAAGGTAAAGTATATAGTTTTCTTGAAATTGCTTCCTCGGAGTAATCAGTCGTTATGACATTACTACTTAGAGGAAAAAAAGTAATTTAAGCAATCACATTCGGTTACTGCCTTAGTGCACGCCAGGGTAGTAGGCGTGCTTATTAGGCTGCAAGTACACAATTTAATTACTAAAAGAAATCAATCAAATTTTTAGCGCATAGCTCAAGGAAAACAAACAAAACTACCTCATAGGCACCCCTTCACTGGCTGCATCGCTTGAAATCGATTGCCACGACTCATTTCTGCGAGAATTTTTATGAAATAACCATAAACGCGAAGTTCAATATCCTCGTCATAAAAAAAGAGGGAGTCGCCATAAATAACGCTAAGCGGCGCATGTGTCAAAGCTCTCAGGAGATAAAAAATAATGACTTGATTACATTATTTACGCATTATTGACTTGTGTTTTAGTAGACCACTTTGTTCTCCCGCTTTGGCACTTGCTGCCACCTAAGTGGTTCTGCCGTATCAGTTCGATTGAACCACCTTTTGCAAAGCGAAGTTGCCACCTTAAAAAACTTCATAAAAGTTTGTCATCATATCCCATCATCAATAAATTCACCCTGTTTGAATTACTAGATTCAGCCCTTTCGAAAATTTTGCGCATTTCGAAACAGAACCCCCCGATGACTCATCAAACGTAAAAAAAAAACTGATTATACTGGCGCAAATTCGTCTTCCCGCGGCGTTGATGTCAACACGAGCGATGCAAAAAATATTTATCACGCGAGCACATCATCATATGACGTCACCGCCACGTCACGTATCACCTAAGTTGGGGAACGTAACAATAGGGTAATCATGACGTTCATTGGTGTCAATAAAAATTCAAAATAGAGGGCACACATCTCGCCATGACGGCCATTTCGTTTTTATAAACGTAAGTTTTACTTTTACTTATACAAAAGTTTAAAACTATTCCTCGAAATCAAATGTAAAAATAAACATGTGTTACAAAGCTCGCATTATTGCATTATTCTCGAGTCTTCTTTCCTGAAACCAATCTAGTTGCAGTTGTAATTTCAATAGTCTCGCACACCTGAGAGGTATTAAACACATGCTATTAAACAGAATGCATTAAAAAATGCGGGACCCTTAAGCTTCGCCTTTAAAAGTTGAACGTGATAGCGGAATCCGGCCCCTAGTGCACCCTTCAACTGCTAAGTGCAACTTATAATATGTTTTGTTACATACACACTAACGCACACAAACACGCACATAGTAGATTGGACCAGCACGCGCTATGAATAGGCTCGTTTTCGTCGTGACACCTGTTGAACGAAATTCGTTAAAGGGGCCCAGAAACACTTTACTTCAAGTAACCATGGGATGAATTCACTAGAAGAGCGTATTGCCTCACGAATTTAACACCACAAAAAATTTTAGGAATCTGTCCGGTGCGAGTGGAGTTACAGAAGTTCGTCGCATGCTGCAATTGCATTATCTCTTCTTTTGTCATGACGAAAGCGCTGGAAGCTAAGCAGGGAGGGGTGGCAAAGCAAAAAAAAAAAAACTACCGCGTCTCGTGACCTTGAGCACTTTTTTTGTTCGAACGCGCGGCTTTTTCGGTGTGATCGTGCGCGGATGCGTGGACAAGCAGCGGCCTCCTGTGGCTATCTCGGTAACTTCATTTTCCGGTCACAGACGTACAGAAAACTTTTCGCTGACAACGAATGGGGACGACGCCGGCGGCGGGTTTTCTGCGACACGAACTCTCTAACGCTATCGCGTTAAAAACTTTTATAGCGTTATTCGTAACTGTGAAACCATTTAGATGTATGATGATTGAAAGGAAAATTTCCCGGGCGATATTGTTTCAAAACCTGAACGAAAGGTGGGTGAAGACCCCCCCCCCCCTGACTCCCTCACAATTTTCACCCCTCATGACGTCAGTGTGACACCGTAGTTTCAAAGTGCAAGAAAAAACGCGGACAGAAAATACCTTTCTGGACCTTAGGTTTTTATTGAAGTTTTCATTCAAAGAGCAACACATCAACTGGAACGAGGAACCTCGCTTCAGCAGGTCATTGCTTCCCGATCAGAGCAAGTTCGTGAAGAGGGAAATAGCGAAGACTGGCTATTTTTGCGCCTTCCCAAAGTGATGTCCAGAGGCCAGATTTATGGACACTAAAAATCGAGCTTAAGGCAACTTTGACAGGCAGGCAAAACACAGTTTAGGACCCCATAATCATAACTATAAGCACAACAATTTTTTAATTCAATTTTTTGAATAAGCACTTTCGGGGTATGTCTATGACAGGAAGGTAAAAAGAAATCTTTTAGTTTGCGATGGTGCAAAGGTGAAAATCGTTTAGTACAGCTGTGCACTTTTATGCATGCCGCAGGGTTCGCAGAACACACTCTCCTTTTGCTGTCTGCAGCATGGTGAATTAAGTGTCCAACGTCGAATAAATACGCCCCTCGGTCTCTTTCTCCTTGGAATGGCTGAGAAGAGAGAAAGAGAATAAAATAAAGGAAAGAGAGGGAGGTTAACCAGAAATTGGAGCATCGGGTTCGCTACCCTGCACTAAGGGAAGGGAGAATGCGGAATAAAGATGGGAAAGAAAGCGAAGAGTGAAATAGACGCGCGAAAGAGAAAAGAAGAAAAAAAGTGAGCTGGGGTGCTATAGCCTATTCAATAGGGCACTACCACGCAATAAGTTCAATAAGGTCTTCACTGATTTTCTTTGCGCGCAGACAGATTATGTCACCTTAATGGCTGAGAAAGACAGCACAGGAGTAAATAGCCAGATTGCTAATATGTCCGGAACCTCGTTTAGCGTCGCATCAAGCTAATCGCACAGGGTCGATTTCTCCTCCGTCTGTGAACATCCGAAAAGGCGGCCCCTAACCAGTTTTTAGCATTTCGAACTAGCAAGAGAAATGCATGCGCTGGGCGCTCACTATCCCGTCTGCGTAGATTTGCGACCGCCTCGAAACAGGTGAAGTGGCAGACTGAACGCCGCTTGGCCGTCCTCTCACCGGCGAGCGCCCCAACTCATTTGAGGACGATGGTTATAGCGCGAGAACAAAACGACGACACAGAGACAAGAAGGACACTATAAGGACACGAGCGCTTCTTCGCGCTCTTCTTGTCTGTGTGTCGTCGTTCTGTTCTCGCGCTATAACTATCGTCATGTCATTTTATTTATTTATTTATTTATTTATTGCGAATACTGCAGGCCAGTTTGTGGCCCAAGCAGGAGGGGCAATTGGCAATACACATAACACTGTTACACATACATACAAAGAATAAAAATAATAACAATAAAAAGGAGTACAATGCAGATTGGTCAAGGCATAGCACACCATACAATGCATATACTTAGCGACAGATGCTTTCCTGGAGCGCTTGGGAAAAATTTTTGGCTTGTATCACTGCTTCCGGGAGCGCATTCCATTCGAAAATTGTACGTGGGAAGAAGCTGTGCTTAAACTGATTAGTTTTGGCGAAGATAGGCTGAAAGGAATGAGCATGCGTGTGACGGGTCCGTCTTGTGCTTAGCGGTTTAATCATAGTTGACGGAGTTATTTTCACCTTAGAAGTAGCAATATTGTTGAGGAAGAGTAAACGGGCCAAGCATCTACGAACTGCTAGGGTTTGAATGCCATTATCAGTCATGAGCTTCGACGGAGAATCGTACCGACTAACCCAAGCTGCCACACTTCTCTAAGTTATTTGAGGAGTCGTGCAACAAGGAATGGTTCTGCCTACGCCACACTCATACGTCACACTGCTCGAAATATTCATGGCGATGTGTGTAACTTGTACAATCGCTTGCTTGAATTGAAGTGTGAAGGTTGATAGGAGCATGACAATGTGCCCGCGTTATTTTTTTAAATTTTTACTTCATATCCAGCACGATGCGAGACTAATCTGTCTCCGTTTTGTTTGCATCGGTGTTCTCGACGTTTCTCGCATCGTGCCTGTGCTGCAGCCCTGACAACGCTGGTGCATATATAGTCTCTTATAACACTTTCAGGGGTGTGGCTCTGCTTATCATGGTAAAGATACATCATCCATGCCAGCCCCTCCAAGAGTGGGTGCATAGATTAATCCATCCCACGGAAAGAAGCGATACAAGACACAGAACGCTGAGCGGACACAGCATCGCTTGCGTGCACGACATGGCTTTGGCATGTTATGCGAATGAAACCTTGTGGGCGCATGACGGGTTGACTTGTTTGCTTCGTGTCATCATCCGCCTCTACGAGTCGCTCCGATATCGAAGAGGGCAGGGTATAGAAATTCGGCTCGCAAGGACTATACACAGAGAGAGCGGTGAAAGTCTCAAGCTTACCTTTTCGCTACGCCCTTTCGTGGCTCGTAATAAACCAATGAAAATATTCTTGTTGTACAGAGCTTTTCATCGGAAGCCCATCATATTTCTCGCGTCACCTGGTGAAGCACCGTTTAAGAAGTAGATAAAGTAAAAACCATGTGGACATGAATTTTTTGACCTACACTCTATACCTTTTCCTGGTGAACACTCGATGGTTTCGCGTTCAGTCTCTATCGTCCTACGGCTGCCAAGAAGCAGTTCGGTTCCCTACGCGTCACTGCAGAAGCCATTGAGATGCCGAGCAGACGACGCGACGACGATGAGTACACGTCCGAGACTAATCAGCTTTCCTATTGGCTAAGGGACCTTGTAGCCTTGACAGTGCTGAAAGGAACTTTTGAGATGGAGTGTAGAAATTAACCCATAGAGTTCCAAAAACTAAGTTTTGCATAGTTACACGAATACAGGTCTCCAACTGTACTGGAAAGCGAAAATCTGAGAGCAAATAGCGTTCATATAGGCACCAATTTCAACGCGATAGCGTTAAAAAGCTCGTTTCACAGAAATTCCGGCATCGGTGTCGTTGATTGTGAGCGAAAATCATCATCTTACGCGCGACCGAAACATCGAGAAAGATGCAAACAAAGTGAATAAACGACGAAAAATCTCGGGGCAGTGTGGGGACCAAACCAGGGTTGTTTGGGTCCAAGTGAAAATCTAACCCGGCTCGTTTGCGTCGCAAGCGGATGCTTCACCACGCGGACCCGCATCTGCTTGTAAAGACAGTGAAAAGAACTTCTTCTGCTTAGAAATGCAGTGAAAGTAGCTTTCATGCTTCACAAACACACGCGTCCTGTATACATGTTTCACAACGCGACATGAATTATTGCAGTGAGAATGCCTGGTACAAGCGTCCATTGCCAACGAGCGTCAGAATATGTGATTATCATAATGGCTCCGTGGTTGAAAGTCGGTACCCCACTACAAAAGGCACACACGCTACTGCGCCTATTGCCTGAAGGCCATGTAGTGAGTGCACAGCAAATTCGAAAAGGTTTCATGCACTAAGTGTTTTGAGTACGCACTAGGAACAAAATGTCGTTATCATGTTCAACTCCTGAAGGCGGACCTTCAGGGTATCCCAAATTTCTAAAATGGGCATTTATAGGCCCTTTAGTAATTTAGGCACAAAACTTCAAAAACAGGCATTCAGAAGCTCCATAACTACGCCATAAAAGCCATTCTTAATCTCTAATTCATGCTCGCATATCAATATGGCACGATAGAAACGCAAGGAAAAAAATAGGTATTAGCCGCCAAGGACACAAATGGGAAACAGGCGCACAGACAGCGCTAACTTGCAACTAGTTTTAAGTTATGGTTGCACGTGGATCTTAGTTGCTGCCGCTACGCTTCGAAAGGTTATCGTTTTTGTTCGTTTATTTCTACAGGAGAGCTTCATACTCGAGTATCTACACGTGCTGGCAAGTTTTGCAAGTTGCACCCGGAGCAACAACGGAACGCACAGAGGAGGTGGAGACTGCTTGGGAAAGAGATCAGGCAGGCCAACGGGCGTATCTGTATACGTGAGAGATGCGCTCGCCGATACACAGCGGAAGGAGACGAAAGCCTCTTGGCGGTGAGAGGAGTGGAAGACGTAGCGGGATGCGACATCCGCACGAATATCACGCTTCGGAATGGGACAGTATCGCGGCGAACTTGTCTGCGGTGGGCATTTAGCGAGGAGGTGGTGAGGTCGCGATGTTAAGCAGATGACAGAGCGATGGAGAGAGAGAGTTAGAGGATTACAGAGACGCTGCATGGGATAGACGACGAAGTAGTACTTTAGGACATTTCCACGGACGCCTTTATCTTCAGCACGGGGATTATACAATGCGGGCAAGCAAGCAAGGCGATGATCTTCCCTTCCACTTGCGCTTTGTCTACGATGTCGCCTTCGTCTGTAGCGCGTTTTTCATTTTTTGAAAATTTTACGGAAGGTGGAAAGCGAAAGTGTGCCGCCTCCTCGACGTAGAAGTCGCCGTACGGTGCACTTCGACGCGACCGATCTTCGACCGGGTATAAAAGTCGAGGAAGCGGCTCGGCTGATCACAAGACGCTCCGCGAGCTCTCTAAACAAGAACTCCCTTCAAGTCAACAAGCACCAGCGTAGCACAGGAGTGAAAAGAAGATCCGTGGTTAGCGGAGCAAGCGAGCCGTCGACATGGGAGTCCTCGTAAGTATGCTGCCGGTGGGACCGTGGTGCGTGGCCTCGGTGATTGACGGCGCGCTGCCGGAGTTAATCGCTGAGGACGCGGGTAATGGGACGGCGCCCTTTCATCCTGGACTGTAGGGGGCTCTGACGCGTGCGGCACTCGGAGGATACGACGACGACAACGATATACGATTCGCGGTGGAAGCTCACGAAACAACGCGGCCCGCCTTCATGGATTATTAGTACGGGGTGTATCCTTCCGAAGTCACTGTAAGGTATCGCCTGCTGTGTTTTAGGATGCGCTTGATAAAGACCGATCCAGTGAGGCACGTAGCGAGCCACAAACGATTTTTTTTCCAACACTTTCACTTGTGGTTACCTGCGTGTCGTCGTCTTTATCAAACGCGTCTACGAACGCAGAATACTCGCCGAACGATATTTAATCTACAGTCACAAAAAGAGGAGTAATAAGCTTGTCCGACGTCGCGATGACGGAAAGCACAGGGATCCAGGATCCAGGAACGTTCAGATCAGTGTTACTTACTTTACCAGTGGTTAATCTACAGTCACAAAAGGCGGAGTAATAAGCTTGTCCGACGTCGCGATGACGGAAAGCACAGGGATCCAGGATTCCGGAACGTTCAGATCATTGTTACTTATTTTATCAGTGGTTAATCTACAGTCACGAAAGGCGGAGTAATAAGCTTGTCCAACGTCGCGATGATGGAAAGCACAGGGATCCAGGATTCCGGAACGTTCAGATCATTGTTACTTACTTTACCAGTGGTTAATCTACAGTCACGAAAGGTGGAGTAATAAGCTTGTCCGACGTCGCGATGACGGAAAGCACAGGGATCCAGGATTCTGGAACGTTCAGATATTTGTTACTTATTTCACCAGTGGTTAATCTACAGTCACAAAAGGTGGAGTAATAAGCTTGTCCGACGTCGCGATGACGGAAAGCACAGGGATCCAGGATCCAGGAACGTTCAGATCAGTGTTACTTACTTTACCAGTGGTTAATCTACAGTCACAAAAGGCGGAGTAATAAGCTTGTCCGACGTCGCGATGACGGAAAGCACAGGGATCCAGGATTCCGGAACGTTCAGATCATTGTTACTTATTTTATCAGTGGTTAATCTACAGTCACGAAAGGCGGAGTAATAAGCTTGTCCAACGTCGCGATGATGGAAAGCACAGGGATCCAGGATTCCGGAACGTTCAGATCATTGTTACTTACTTTACCAGTGGTTAATCTACAGTCACGAAAGGTGGAGTAATAAGCTTGTCCGACGTCGCGATGACGGAAAGCACAGGGATCCAGGATTCTGGAACGTTCAGATATTTGTTACTTATTTCACCAGTGGTTAATCTACAGTCACAAAAGGTGGAGTAATAAGCTTGTCCGACGTCACGATGACGGAAAGCACAGGGATTCAGGATTCCGGAACGTTCAGATCATTGTTACTTATTTCACGAGTGGTTAATCTACAGTCACAAAAGGTGGAGTAATAAGCTTGTCCGACGTCGCGATGACGGAAAGCACAGGGATCCAGGATTCAGGAACGTTCCGATCATTGTTGCTTATTTTACCTGTGTTGACGCTGCTGCTTAAAATGTGAGCAATGGGGCGGGTCCAGTGCCTGCGAAACTACCTGGCAGTAGCCTGGTCGAGAGATAGCCCAGTGGCGCTTCGGGTCAGGGTTAAACGCCTTTATACAGAACAAAAGAGAAAAACTACCTGACAATACAAAATAGAAAGGGCTTTCACTTACGAAGCTGTGCTACAAAATGAGACAGCTACCAGGATTTTTCTCTCTAGGCACCATCGTAATGACCGACAAACAAAACTCGGAAAGAGGCGCGTGCCTAAACTTAGTTCTTCCTTGCGACTATTACAGGGCCCGTAAACCAACCAGAGGCAAAATGTAGATGTGGCGTTGCAGTTGCAGTTGTGTTACGAGTATGCAGCGAATGCTTGGGGAATTTCGCGTGCTTCCTCGTTTCCCTCTTTCCTTCACTAGGCGTCGTTCGTCAGCTCGTTCGACCACCTCTCCCAGTGTCCTTGTTCAGCGTCCGAGGTGGAAACGCAACAGGCGTGTGCATGTGCTAGCAGACAACGGGCATTTGTTCACTCATCACAGCGTCGCCGCGTCGTTTGTATTGTACACAGCGTCAGTTGACGTCATGTCAGCTGTTCTCGACGAAGAAAAGGCACTCAGAGCAGCACGCGGGCGTCCGTTGGTGGTTTACGGGCCCTTTAACGATATGCACGAGCTCAGCTTTTAGAGAAGATGCAAAACCGAACTTTTGCCTACCACACCTGAGACGTGCACGAAAAACACTGTCTTCCCACGTGGTCAGCAGTTTTGTGTGAACGATCCAACACTAATCGAGAACTATTCCGTCTATAAAGGTCTTCAGAGTAGCCGGGCACACAGATTTATAGCGAATATGTGCTTCGAAAGTCACGAAATATATTCGGGGAGGGGGGGTGTGGGAACGACGAATTATTTGTTACCCTCACGTTGGCTATACTTGTAAAAATGGTTGGATAGAAATACTTCTACAGGAAACTTAGGTTGAAAAGTCCAGCGTGGTAAAATCGCAGATACAGGAATGCATGCTGTCCGGCCAGTCTCCTTGCCTTAGACGACATAACCAAAAATGTGCGTATATAGAAATATGAACTTAGATAGCGGGCATCAAACAACAAGCCACGTGAGTCGATGTCATTTCACGGCACATCCGCGATTGCCCTTCTTTATGGATCGTTTCTTCAAAAAAGAGCGACCCGCGTTCTCAACGAGGACATTGATTTTTCTTAATTTTTTTTCCACGCAATCGCAGGCCACATCAGTATTCTTGGGAGTGCTCTCCGTCGCCTATGGCGGTTTCCTGCATGGCGGCAGAGGCTCCGCTCTTTACGGCGAAGTCGGTGGCGTCGCCGTCCACCATGCAGCGCCAGCCGTGGCTGCTGCACCGGCTGCCACTTTCGTCCAACAAGCCGCCCCAGCCACTACTGTCGTTCACCACGCTCCTGCGGTGGCCGCAGCTCCGGCTTTCGTCGCCCCAGTAGCGACGCACGCTAGGCCTGCCGGCCTGGGCTTCGGCTTTGCCCAGCGTTTTGTCGCCTCGGCCCCGGCCTACACGGCAGCCGCTCCCGCTGTCAGCTTCGTTCAGCACTCTGCTCCGGCCATCACCGTCAGCCGTCCGGCCGTAAGCTACGTCCAACAAGCTGCGCCAGCCATCACTGTGAGCCGTCCAGCTGTAAGCTTCGTCCAGCAAGCTGCCCCGGCAGTAGCTGTTAGCCGTCCTGCAATCAGCTTTGCCACTCAAGCCATCGCCGCCGCTCCGGCAGTAGCCGTTAGCCGTCCTGCAATCAGCATTGCCGCACCAGCCGTCGCCGCCGCTCCAGCTGTAGCTGTTAGCCGTCCTGCAATCAGCTTTGCTGCTCCAGCCATCGCCGCCGCTCCAGCAGTAACTGTTAGCCGTCCCGCAATCACCTTTGCCGCTCCAGCCGTCGCCGCCGCTCCAGCTGTAAGTGTTAGCCGTCCCGCAATCAGCTTTGCCGCTCCAGCCATCGCCGCCGCTCCAGCTGTAACTGTTAGCCGTCCCGCAATCAGCTTTGCCGCTCCAGCCGTCGCCGCCGCTCCAGCAGTAGCTGTTAGCCGTCCTGCAATCAGCTTTGCCACTCCAGCCATCGCCGCCGCACCAGCTGTAACCATCAGCCGTCCCGCTGTTAGCTTCACTGCTCCAGCAGTCGCTGCCGCTCCCGCTGCCGTCACTGTCCAACAGGCTCCTGCCGTTTCTTATCGCACGGCTGCCGTCGCCGCTCCAGTTGCCACTTTTGGTGCCGGACTCGGATTCGGCCACACCTTCGCCGCAGCTGCGCCAGCTGTGACAGTCAGCCGTCCTGCTGTGAGCTTTGCGGCACCAGCCATCGCCGCCGCTCCAGCAGCCGTTGCAGTCCACCATGCTCCGGCCGTCGCTGCTGCTCCAGCTGCTGTCGCCATCCACCATGCTCCAGCTGTCGCCTACCGTACCGCTGCCGTCACGGCACCAGTTGCTACCTTTGGAGCCGGTCTCGGATTTGGTCATACAATCGCCGCTGCTGCACCAGCCGTTGCTGCCGCACCGGCTGCCATCACCGTGCAGCATGCTCCAGCCGTCGCCTACCGCAGTGCCGCCGTGGCCGCTCCAGTTGCCACCTTTGGCGCCGGCCTTGGATTCGGCCACACGATCGCCGCAGCTCCCGCCTTCGCAGCTGCCCCTGCAGCCACTGTTGTTCATCACGCCGCCCCTGCCGTTGCAGTGAGCCGCCCCGCCATCAGCTTTGCCGCTCCAGCCGTCGCTGCCGCTCCGGCAGCCATAGCTGTGCACCAGGCACCAGCCGTTGCCTACCGCGCGGCTGCCGTTTCTGCTCCCGTCGCCACGTTCGGAGCAGGTCTTGGTTTCGGGCACAGCTTTACCGGTCTTGGTATCGCTGGTCCAGCCTACTCGCGCCAGATCTCCATCTCTACTCCAGCGGTTGCCGCAGCCCCAGCCGCAGTAGCAGTCCATCACGCTGCTCCGGCAGTCACTGTCCACCACGCTGCTCCAGCCGCCGTGGCCGTTCAAGCCGCTCCAGCTGCCGTCGCCTACCGCACCGCCGCCGTGGCCGCACCTGTCGCCACCTATGGCGCTGGACTCGGCTTGGGCCACACTCTCACCGCAGCCCCTGCTGGCTTTCAATTGAACACCATTGTCGGAGGTTCTGGCCTCGGCTATGGTGCCGCTGCACCCCACATCAAGATCATCAGCCCTGTGAAGAAATAGGTTGCGGTGCGTTTTGGCTCAATGAGAGCGTCTCCACCCGGGTGGTCTGGGACAACGGCAGCCACCACTGGCAGTCATTTCAGCAACATGCTTATTTATTGCTTACGATAGCCAACATACTGCCCTTGTCCGCCATTCGGCACCAATGCAGGCGATTGGGTCTGCTGGGACGTGTTGCTCCCACCCCAGGAAAGCAAAATAAAGTGCTGTTTCTGTTAAAGAAAGATCATTGGTGGCGCAGGATTCTTTTTTCCGAAAGAGTCAGGTTATACAGTTGATTGAGTGTACTGCAGAGCGTCTGCCGCTGTGAACAGTACTGCGAGCACACAGAATATTTCGAGTTGTTTCGTCCCTGCCACAACAGATGACGAAGTTTCTGAAGTCATTATGATGTCACCAGGACTTCACATGATATGACGTCATCTCCCGGATTTCATGATGAAAAGTGGGCCGATACGAGAGCCCAGTAAAAAAAGTAGGCGCGCTGCTAGAAGCTTCCAATGACCCGTATCCTAGAGGCAGTGAAAAAAGAACGTCGAGAACAAAAAAAAAAAAACTTTAGCGACGGGGTGGGGGATGAGGTAGATACACAGACAGAGAAAAAAAAGATGGTTTTGACCTTCAAATTGTCCTAGGCGAGTGCATGATCCATTGATTGATTTATATGTGGTGTTTAACGCCCTATAACCACTATATGATTATGAGAGACGCCCCAGTGGAGGGCTCCGGAAATTTCGACCACCTGGGGCTCTTTAACGTGCACGAAAATCCGAGCACACGGGCCTACGGCAATCTCTCTTCCATCAAAATGCACGAGCCAGAGCCGGGATATCATCCCGCGACCTGCGGGTCAGCAGCTACGTACCTTAGCCACTTGACCAGCCCAGCGGGGCGGCGAGAGTTTGAGGGACCCAGCGAGTTTTTTCAGCGCTCTTTCTAGTAAAGAAAGTATGACGGTTGCTTAGGCTTGTTGGCTCTGTTAGATGCGAGACACAAGGTGCATTCACTTTTCCTTAACTGTACTGTAGCATTCATAATTATATTGTTCACACTTCTTTCTTAAAACACGATGGATGCGGTTGGTCACAACTCTTGGTAAAATAACTACAGCATAATTATCGTTGTCTTTCGCCGTTACATTCATTTCATTTAGTGAGGTGTATCGTTCAATGTGGTACTGTACAATAAGTGAGTATTAGTTCAGTTTAGTTTACTTATTTACAATAAGAATGTCTGCATGAATGTTTGTGGCATGCGACAACAATTCTCAAAAACGATCTATCCATCTATCCATCTATCCATACATCTATCCATCCATCTATCCATCTATCCATACATCTATCCATCTATCCGTCTATCCATACATCTATCCATCCATCCATCCATCTATCCGTCTATCCATCCATCTATCCATCCGTCTATCCATCCATCTATCCATCCATCTATCCATCCGTCTATCCATCCGTCTATCCATCTACCCGTCTATCCATCCATCCGTCTATCCATCTACCCGTCTATCCATCCGTCCGTCCGTCCGTCCATCCGTCCGTCCGTCCATCCGTCCGTCCGTCCGTCCATCCGTCCATCCGTCCGTCCATCAGTCCATCCATCCGTCCATCCATCCGTCAATCAGTCCGTCCATCCGTCCATCCGTCCATCAGTCCATCCATCCATCCATCCGTCCATCCATCCATCCGTCCATCCATCCATCCATCCATCCATCCATCCGTCCATCCGTCCATCCATCCGTCCATCCGTCCATCCGTCCATCCGTCTATCTATCTATAATCAATCTATCTATCATCTATCTATCATCTATCTATCTATCATCTATCTATCTATCATCTATCTATCGTCTATCTATCTATCATCTATCTATCTATCTATCTATATATCTGTCTGTCTGTCTGTCTGTCTGTCTGTCTGTCTGTCTGTCTGTCTGTCTGTCTGTCTGTCTGTCTGTCTGTAGATGTATCTATCTTATTACGTTCAGTCCCTATCCTGCTAGGTTTCTTATCTTGAGCGTATGTCAAAGCTAGCATACAAAGACGTGAGTGCAGGGCGAACACAATTCACAGGCTGTGAAATAACTAAGGTGACATAATTGCCGCGTACATCCGGAAACCGTTTCTCTCAATCCTGTGTGGCGCATACCCCATAGCAGGGTCTGTGTAATGCAGATACACGCCACACGTGACGCGCAGTCCATATCAGCCAAAGAACGGTGAGAACAGACATGGTAAAAACTAACCTTATTCCATAAAGGCGCCTCTGAGGCAGCAAGTTGTTTCGCATTGTGAAAAACCTTCCCTGTGAGACAAAAATCACAGCTTATATCCGGAATGAATGATGATGAGTGGCGCGAAGCATCCATCAATCCGTCCGTGCTTGCGTCCATGCGTCCGTCCGTCCGTACGTGCGTCCGCCCGTGCGTCGGTCCATACGTATGTGCACCTGTTTGTGCATCCGTCCGTGCGTCCTTCTGTGCGTGCGGCCCTTCGTCCCTCCATGGCTCCACCAGTCTGTCTGTCTGTCTGTCTGTCTGTCTGTCTGTCTGTCTGTCTGTCTGTCTGTCTGTCTGTCTGTCTGTCGGCGTTCATACGTTCATGCGTCCGCCCATCTAGTGATCACTTCAAGTACCACAATGTCACTTTTTTTTATCATATATTCATCATATACAACTACTGCCATCCAGCAGACAATCCAAGTACTAAACAAGAGTAAGTACCACATTTCCGCTGTCAGCGCTTTGTTAACACCGGGAGCGTGGTAACGACGCCATGCTACGTGTTTTCGCAACATGTGGACATGCGGATATGTGCCCGAGGGCGGGTATGTGCCACTGGTGTGCGGGTATGCGCCACAGGTTACACTCTGCGACAACGGGGGTTGCACAAGCCACGCCATAAGGAGCTCCGCCCCTAAAAAGAGCGGCGAGCGCCAGGGCTAAGAAACTGGCCACAAATTGGAACTGAATGCAGGCATTCTACGAAATATTCAATTATTCCACCACACATCTCCACCAATGCTCGAAACTGATTAGGAAACCGACCATGTGCAGCCGTGTTGTTGACGAAACGTCAAATGTGCTTGCAGATGCGTTTGGCACAGTGAGAGTGCAGGAACACAAAACAGCGATGGAAATACTTCAGAACAAGAGCGCCAACTAACAAGCAGTTCGCTGAGCAAATATGAATTACTAACCAGCTCACGTTTGGATTTTTTGTGCTTGCATAGTTGGTTCTTCGCTTTTGTGAGATTGTCATGAATTTTACCGATAAGCACTCTCATAGCTCAGCAGCCTTTGGTTGAGCGTCGGTATATTGCCGAGGTTTACGCTAACGACCACTCTTTATGACATGTCGTAATAACACCGTAGAGTGCACTTCGTTTCCACGTAACCGTTGAATCACTCAATCATTTACGCCATAATGGAAGAGGACATGCTTTATTTTGGCGGAAAGCTGGGAAGGTGTAATATATAGTCTTCTTGAAGTTACTTGCCTGCAGTAATGAGTCGTTATGATATTCCTCATCGGTGGAAAAAAAGTAACTGGAGTAATCGAATTCAGTCACTGCCCAAACGGACGCCAGTGTAGTAGACGTGCCTAGTAAACTACAAGTACACAACTACAAGTAAACTACAAGTACACAAAACGGCAGCAATTAAATTTTCAACGCAAAGGTCACTGCAAATAAACAAAAATACCTCATAGGTACCTCCTTACTGGCTGCATCGCTTGAAATCGATCGCCACGATTCATATCTGCGAGAATTTTTTTATGCAGCAACCGTACACGTGAAGTTCGATATCCTCATAAGAAAAAAAGAGGGAGTCGCTATAATTAACGCTAAGCGGCGCATGAGTCAAAGCTCTCAAGAGATACAAGTAAATGTCTTGATTAAAATAATTACGCATTATCGACTAGTGTTTTAGTGGACCACTTTGCTCACCCGCTTTTGGCGCTTTCTGCCACACAAGTGGTTCTGCCGTATCAGGTCGATTGAACCACCTTTCTCTAAGCGAAGTCGCCACCTTAAAAAAGCTTTATAAAAGGTTGTGATCATATGCCATCATCAATAAAGTCACCCTGTTTGAATTACTATAGATTCAGCCCTTTCGAAAATTTCGCGCATTTCGAAATAGAACCCCCCGATGACTCATCAAACGCGAAAATTGACCGTATTGGCGTAGAACGTCGTCCCACAGCGTCGACGCGAACACGAGCGATACGAACAAATACTCATCACGTGATAAGAAAATCATATGACGTCACTGCCACGTAAAGTATCACCTAAGTTTGGGGAAGTCTCAATAAGGTAATCATGGTTCATTGGGGTGAATAAAAGGATAAACATGAAGGACATGAACACATCTTTCATGGCGACCATTTCGGTGTTATAAATGTAGGTTTTCTTTGTACTTATGCAAAAAATTAAAACTATTTCTCGATATCGATTGTAAAAACAAACATGGCTTACGAGATCACATAATGACATTGTTCTCTTGAGTCTTTTTTGAAACCAATGAAGCTGCAGTTGCAATTTCAATAGTCTCGCACAGCTGAGAAGCATTAAACACATGCTACTAAACACAATGCATTAAAAACTTTTAACGCGTTTTTCGTAACTGTGAAACCATTCAGATGTGTGATGTTTTAAAAGGGAAATTTCAAGGGGCGATACTTGCAAAGGTTGTCAAGCTCCCAGTTTGAGCGCAATTTGCGTCAAGAGCCCCCCCTCCCACTCCCCTCCGACTCTCCCACGATTTTCGCCACTTATGACGTCAATGTGACGCCGTAGTTTCAAAGTGCGAGAAAATACACGGACAGAAAACAAAGAAAATGAGTGAAAGTTTCCGTGAAAAAAATTGGTCCAAATCTACATGTTACACTGTAAATGTCGTCGAAAGACGATATTCTTGCGTCTGGAGAGAGTGAACAAAACGTTTATTTGATGTTTTGCGCAAGAAAATCGGTGAACGATATTCTGCAGGCACTGCGTTAGAGTGCCTCCAGCGTGTGGCGGATGCGAACGAGCGCATCTAGGCACGTTAGACACGAGCGCCATCTGGCAGTTATCTTCGAAAACGAAGGCTAGCAGCCCGCGGAGAAAGATGCGCGCCAGTCTCGGAGGTGATAAGGCGTAGAACGCAAAGCGACGGGCAGGTGCCACCACCGTGCCGTCTTAGCAAAGCGTTGGAAAAACCTTTTTGAGCATCACATTGCACTGTCAGCGCAGCGCGATTAAACGCTACATTCCTTAAAGTTACTTGTTTGCGCCTCTTCTAGTATAAAGGCAGACATAGAAAACATCGAAGCGTTGTTGTGGTGCCTCAGATATGCGCAATAATCGCTTTTAGATTGACAATCGCACAACTATGAACGCTAAACCTTGAGCAATATTGGTGGGCGCTGCTGATGTGGTTGGCCGTTCAATACCGTTTGAGGTATCCTTAGAACGGACAGACAGACAGACAGACAGACAGACAGACAGACAGACAGACAGACAGACAGACAGACAGACAGACAGACAGACAGACAGACCAAAATTTTTCCGTCGAAGGTCTCCAAGAAAGACTATGGTCTTTAAAATTGACCGCCTCCGGTCCACGGGCTACTCTACGCATGTGTTTGCCAGCGTCTCTAAGGGATTCTCAAATTGATCACACACCCCCTCCCCCCCCCCCCCCAAAAAAAAAGACCGCTCCCAGCAGCTCACTTTTAGCTGATTCGTGGAAGGTAGCGGTCAATCTGCATATCCATGGGTCATCACGCCTACTAAAAAAGATGCGAGAACCCGCGAACGTTAAAGTATCATTGTTTTCGGCTCCCACAAAATTAGAAAGTTTGCGCAGACTAAGCGGACGTGCATCATTGAAAAAGCACGGGAGCCAAAATAAGCACCAAAAACAGGCTTATATATTGCAGTAGTGTGTCAGCTTTCGTTAGCATATGGCAGGCATTACGTAGATGCAAGTGGACGGTGAATCAACGAGCATTTAAAGGAACACCAATACCATGTGATCGAAAAAAAAAAGAGGGGGGTGGGTTCACCGATGCTCACTGCAGGCACTCTGATAGTTCAGGTGCAATGTTCGTAGCGCGTGCAGCCCATTTTTCAGGAATGATCGATCATCGGAACCAGGAGAAGTCCGCTTACCCGCAAAATTATCGGGACGGAATTGATTGGTAGGCTGGCAGATATGTGTTTCTCTATACCGTCGGTTGCACTTTCCTCTCAGGAGTTAGCCTATCTACGCAAAGATAGCGCAATTTGCAAGAGTGCTTGTATAATGACATCGAAAAGCGATGCAACCTATACATCGGCTTCCCTGTTCTCAAAATGTTGTTGCAAGTTGTTGATGATGCTCCTTTGGATCATTGGCACCTACCCACTGTGGGGGATCGGCCATGAGTAGGGCGGATCATGCATACTGGATTTATGATTATTATTTAGTAAGAACTGAAAAATTTTGTGATGATCTTTTAATGTAAAGTTAATTATGAAATATTGTAATTTTAAGTTGCACTGTTCTGTGTAATCTCCCAGAGACTGAAGTTCTTTTGATTGGGAAGGCTGAATGAAGAATTGCTAGTAGTCGATACACCGCCAAAATCTGTTCGAGTCACATAAAAACTTTTCGAAAGCTTTGAAACTATTCCTGTCCGAATGTTTCAAATGCCCCTAATGAGAACAGAACGGCTGACGTAACCAGTAGACCACAATGCCGCAATATAATTTAGATACTGCGTTTTCTGTGTCGGAAAAAACGTCGGCCGCTCAACAAGATGTTAGCGCCTGTGTGTCTGTCTCGCGTCTTTCTCTTTCATACGCTAGAAAGCTACAACAGTATGACATGCCAACACGCACAAAACTCTATGTCACTGCGCGTGACGGTGACGTCATTACATAACATCCTCGCTTGGTCAATGGCGGGCAGATCACGGAGGCAGTGGAAAACAAAGTGAGCTGCAGAGTGCTGGCTATGCCCCCGATTTCTAAGGCGCTGCTAAGCCACGTAAGGTTCAGAAAGCTTCAACAGGGGACCGGGCAGGGTTCAATATATTGGAGTATTACTGTATATGCTCCCTACGGGAATCGGGAATTCACAGTAACTCTCTAGCATATACTACCTAAAAATCATATATATATATTGTAGGCATTCATTAGGCACATCTGCTCTCTTTACACATATTCATCATCGTGAGTGGTCGTCATCTTCTTCTGCTGTGGGGACTTGGCTTGTCTGAGTTCTGTGCCTTGGGCGTGGTCGCTTCATCGTGTCTTCCGGGCCTAATAAAGGTTGCCTTCACCGTTACATCACAATATATATATATATATATATATATATATATATATATATATATATATATATATATATATATATATATATATATATATATATATATATATATATATAGAACAAAAGAAGATGAAGGTTTTTGCCTTCAAATCGTCTCAAGCGAATAGACCCTCAGAGTTTGTCGCCTCGAAAGTCGAAGTTGAACCCGTATCGTACCTAAAGTTTCGCTTCGATGAATGAAAAAGTTATGCGTAACGCAATACAATGCGCAATAAAACGTGTTTTAGCACGCTTACCACAGCCGACATCTCTAGGAGGAAGCGCGAAACTGCGGCCCCCTTTGATTCGTGCTGTCGTTTCGCTCTCTCAGTCACAGATGGCGGCACCCCCATCGAGGCGATTGAGGAAGTAAATTATGCGGTCGTTCAGGGACTCGCCACAACGAGCACACCGTCTATCTCCTAGTGTGCGTGTACGGGCCTCACGCTTCAGAATGCGAACGCGATACGATCGTGATCACGTGAACGAGCGGCGGAACGGCACGTACTATACGAGCGGAACCGCTTTCACGACCGATTCGGGCCGGTCCGTTACTTTTCTGGCAACGAATTTCATTAGGAATGCAAGCGCAGACTCACGTAGATTAAACAAAAAAGAATGCATTATGCAAGAACAACAGTTCTAAAAAAAGACAAGGACCAAGAAAGACACGACACAAGCCCTCCTGCGCCGAGACCTGCCTGGTTCAAACATCAGTTGGAGATACTCCAGCGTTAATTGATTTTGTATTCGCAATATTGAGTACACTTTTCGCTCATGCTGTAGATACGAGTGTACTATCAGCGTCAAGTGAAACACGAACAGCGACAAGCCTTCACGATGGTATAGTGCGCGCCGTTCAGACCTGCCTGGTTTTTAACATCAGTTGAAGATACTCCAGCGTTAATTGGTTTTGCATTCGCAATATTGAGTACACTTTTCGCTCATGCTGTAGATACGAGTGTACTATCAGCGTCAAGTGAAACACAAACAGCGACAAGCCTTCGCGATAGTATAGTGCGTGCCGTCCAGACCTGCCTGGTATTTAACATCAGTTGGAGATACTCCTGCGCTGATTGGTCTTGCATTCGGAATATTGAGTACACTATTCACTCATGCTGTAGATACGAGTGTACTATCAGCGTCAAGTGAAGCACGAAGAGCGACAAGCCTTCGCGATGGTATAGTGCGCGCCGTCCAGACCTGCCTGGTTTTTAACATCAGTTGGAGATACTCGTGCGCCGATTGATCTAGCATTTGGAATATTGAGTACACTATTCACTCATGCTGTAGATACGAGTGTACTATCAGCGTCAAGTGAAACACAAACAGCGACAAGCCTTCGCGATAGTATAGTGCGTGCCGTCCAGACCTGCCTGGTATTTAACATCAGTTGGAGATACTCCTGCGCTGATTGGTCTTGCATTCGGAATATTGAGTACACTATTCACTCATGCTGTAGATACGAGTGTACTATCAGCGTCAAGTGAAGCACGAAGAGCGACAAGCCTTCGCGATGGTATAGTGCGCGCCGTCCAGACCTGCCTGGTTTTTAACATCAGTTGGAGATACTCGTGCGCCGATTGATCTAGCATTTGGAATATTGAGTACACTATTCACTCATGCTGTAGATACGAGTGTACTATCAGCGTCAAGTGAAGCACGAAGAGCGACAAGCCTTCGCGATGGTATAGTGCGCGCCGTCCAGTTATCACGATTGACAGGCGCTCGCATCCTGTTCGGCAGCTCTGCGCATCTATGCGTGCATGTTCACGGTGATTGGTGGACGGCGCGTTCTGTATAGCATCGCGAAGGCTTGCCGGTGTTCGGGTTTTCATGTGACACCGATGGTACATGATTTGCTGCGGCTGATTGGATACAATAATGTCAAAAAAGCGATTATCTCGTACAATCAGTACTCTAGAAAATTAGAAATTGAGATCATGTCACTCGGCTACAATGTGGCTTATCCCGTGTTCAAGAATGATGTTTGAGATGGAAAATGATTGTAATACCGAGAAATGCGGTCAGATTAGTTTCACGCAGAAAAATAATAATGAACAGGTTAGCCTCGCAGCATGTCATCAGCAATGCCATAGTTATATAAAAGCCACCACATAAATACTTATGTGCGACGTTTTCAACAGACTGCTCATGGAATGCCCATGCTGATTCAGGAGTGGTGAAGGCCGCTAAGTCATTACAATTTTTACAGTGAAAGCTGCGACCTGCACCGAGGTGTTTGAAATCAATTGCGTACTTAACATACATAGGCTTTATGCTCGAACGTGCTTTTATTACGCGGGACCCTTGGAAAATATCCATTTATGTAGATGCTAGATTTCCATTCATGGGGGGGGGGGGGGGGGCGAGAGGTGAACACTCGGTGCAGCACCCCCCTCTCAATTCTACGTACGGGACAGACTTCGCCCACCCCTCTTATGTGACTAGGAGGTCTGTCTGCACATTTGCCACCCCCTTCTACGTGAGCATGTCTGTGCGAATTACTGTAAGTGACAAATTTGGAAACAATACAGATCAGAGCTGCAAGCTTTGTCCCAAGTTGGTACTCAAACAATGGCAATTCTACCAATAAGAAAAATTAACTGTATGATGGCAATTACTCCCTTCCTGTCGAAAAAAAGCATAGGTGAACCTCGCATATAAAATATTTAATGGTATAAATACGGCATACAAGAAAAAATGGACCAGCATAGCCCTTAATAGGTCCATTCGCCCAATGGCTATTGTTTTAGTATTTTAGAATACTGCGCCTTATATAACTTGGGTGCTCATTCATTTTTCGTTCATTACATGGGCGAATGGAATCGATTATCAAGGAAACAATAATGTTACTTTTTCGGTATTAGCGTGCGAAAACCATGATACGATTACGAGAGACGCCGTATAGTGGAGGCCTCCGGAAATTCCGACCGCCTTGGGGTCATTAACATGCACCTAAACCTAAGCCCATGAGCCTCAAGCATTTTCACCACCATCGAAAATGCGGCCGCCGCGGCCGGGATTCAATCCCGCGACCTGTGCGTCAGCGGCCGAGTGCCTTAGCCACTTAGAGCAGCAAAAAACTAAAGATAGGAGAATGATCGTAGAAAGTCACTCCTACATAAAATGACCTCCCACGAATCAAGGACGCTGCCTTGAGGCCAACGAACTTTAACGAACTCGCCCTATTTCTCTCGCTGTTGAAAGCCTCGAAGTTAAATGATCTGTTCAATTCTACCATCAGAGAGGCCACATCTCTTTCATATTTGATTGCAATAGCCCCACCGCGGTGGTCTAGTGGTTAAGGTACTCGGCTACTAACCCGCAGGTCGCACGATCGAATCCCGGCTGCGGCGGCTGCGTTTCCGACAAAGGCGCAAATGTAGGCCCGTGTGCTCAGATTTGGGTGCACGTTGAAGAAACCCAGGTGGTCAAAATTACCGGAGCCCTCCCTCCACTACGGCGTCTCTCATAATCACAACGTGGTTTTGGGACGTTAAACTCCTACAATTATTCAATCATCGTCAAATGAAACCTGCCCAGCGGCTATAGCATTCCCAATGGTCCGGCATTTCTGTCAGCCTAGTTGGCGTTACGGCTAAGCTCCTTGTCAGCGATGACGTAAGGGGATAAAAAAGAATAGTAGAAAAAGAATGAAGACGAAGCACTCACCGCACAGGAGTGAAGAAAGATGAGAGAAGGGATATTAAAGATGGGACACGGTCGAAGGAGTCCGAGGAAGGGGCATAGCTCGGGGAGAGATATATACACGTTGTCAGAAGACCGCGGACGGTGGATTCATCGGCGAGACCTTCGCTGGCGTCGGAGATCGCTGACGACACAACAGGGATTTCCATCGAAGTTACCATTAACTAAATGAGCAACTAAAGGCATTGTAAATGAACAGCAAAGTTAGGAAAATGCTTCAACGTACTGCAATATAGTAACATTTTGTAAGGGGTCGTGGTTCAAGGCAAGTATGCGAAGCCACCAATTTAAACCCCGGCCCTCAACGTACTGAATAATGAAATGTTGGAATCAATAAATATTTGATAGATGTGGGGTGAACACACCACCACCACCAAAAGAGGTTACACCATCATCGCCACGGCGACCCTCTCTCTGTGAAACGCAGTATGAATGGCTGGGTGACGCGCACTACAGCGCTGTTAATGCTTGGTCCATGCGCAGCAGGGTTCACGTTTCGTTTGACGACAGTACCATTAAGTACCATTAATGATGAACTGCAGAAACATGAGGAATAAGCGTGACATACCCAGAGTTGCCACTGTCAGCGAGCTCGAAGTGTCGTCGCCGTAGTTGCTGGGCCTCAGCATTGGGCTTCTCGTTCATAGCGTATACCGTGTTGTCAGCCGAGAAATGCAGTCACATCCAGTACTGGTGGCGGATCCTGTTCCGGACTCGGAGATTGGCTGCACGCACATAGCATTATCGTGAACAGTTTGAATGGGAACACAGGAGCGCGTGCAAAAGGTCTCCAACCCCAATGAAATCTTTACTGGAATGGCACTTTCAAAAATAACGGGGAAAGGATGACGCTTTTCGGTGACAGCTTGCCAACTCCCACTATACGCGTTAGTTTCTAAGACACTCGAATCGTAGCACCCAGATAGGTGTTAGATAGGTATAATGTCTTGATAGGCACCTTGATTATGCGCATAAGGAGAAGCGCATCGGGGCAGTCCAAAGCAGATACGCAGTGCCTGACCCTGCAAACTCTCCAATGAATGAGTATTGGATTTGCAAGTGTTAGTCAGTACCGGCAAGCTGTAGCGCAATAGACCCAGAAATAGGGCCCTGTATACTGTAGCATGGAGCCACAATCATGTAGCATGTAGCCACAATCATGTTTGCCAAATACCATCCGGTCAGGACATATAGAGTTGTGGATTGCCTCAGAGCAAACATTCGACATGCTAGCCGTGTCCCGACCACCACTTGGCCCTTCTACCCTCCGGAAGACCACGTGCTACGTTTTCAGACGTCATAGCCAAGCACCTAAACAGCATTCCATCAGGATATACGCCAGCTGCGAGAATGGCATGTACTTTGTGGTGCCTCGACAAGCTGCAAGTACGTCTAGAAATTCCGCGAATCAGAAAGAAAAGCAATCACTTTAGAGTAGCATTGAAGGAAGCAACACTGCTATTATTGCATGAGTTGTACTTAGACCGAACGCAGATATACACTGATGGGTCCGTCTCGTCCAGCAGCTCATCAGGTGCCGCTGTAATTCCGGCTGCAGCAATGACAATCAAGTTTAAGTTGTCGCATATGACTACATCTACGGCATCAGAGCTTGCTGCTATAAGGGCTGCTTTACAATATCTGGTTCAAGAACGTCCAGGAAAATGGGTCTTATTCTGTGATTCGAAGGCGGCGCTTCAGAGTTTGCAGTCTGCCATGCGTAGGAGGAGTCATGATCAATTGGTACAAGAAATAAGACATTGCCATCATGAAGCTCTAGCACGAGGGCATGATATTATATAACAATGGCTGCCTGGACATATCGGTATTACCGGAAATCAATTAGCCGATGATGCAGCCCGCTCAGCCCATGAAGAAACCCGTGTAGTCCCGATTCCTCTATCACGGAATTATGAAGCAAGACAACTTTACCTGCTGGTTCGAGATCTCACACGCACGTTCTGGTCGTCTACCAGCTTCCAAAGGTGTCAATTTTATGAACTGGATTCTTCGCTCAAGCTAAAGTTACCATCACAACTTTCCCGCTCCGATGCGACACTGTTATGCCGCCTTTGGTTGCGTGTTGCATTTACAAAGGTGTACTCCTTTCGCATTGGTATGGCAGACAGTCCTACATGCGACTACTGCGGAGCTGAAGAGACCATCGAACACGTCCTGTGCAGCTGCAGCGCGCTTGCTACGACACGCAGCGATGCCAGCTCCGGATGGTTTTGAATCAGCTTGATCCCGGACCATTTTGTGTGCAGAAGATACTAGGACCTTGGGCATCTGCCTCAGTTGCGCAGAAAGCAACTAAAGCACTGCTACTTTACCTAAAGTCAACAAACCTGAGCGACCGCCTATAGACTGTGTGTGCTCCCCGAGTGTGCTCGTGATTGTGTGTACCTTCTCATCTCTCTGCAACCTTTTCTCCCCTTTATCCCTTCCCCAGTGCAGGGTAGCAAACCGGATGTGCGTCTGGTTAACCTTCCTGCCTTTCCTTGCATCTTTATTTCTCTCTCTCTTGATTATGCGCGCTGATACTGGCAGTATCAGCACCCAGTATCAAGGTGCAGAATCAAGCTGGTGTGTATGTGCATGTGCATGTGGTGTGTAAGTGTTTGTGTACACGCACACGCACAGATAGAGAGAGGGAGAGAACCAAGCGAATAAACTAATAAACAATGGTGTTTCGCTCATAACCGGTATATAGGAGGCGAAGGCGTTTTTCGTCTTATTGTCGCCTTATCAAGCCAAGCACCTGATGACAAGAAATCAGCCACCATTCTGCATCAACACTAGCGAGGAGGTAGCTTTAAAAGTGCGAACGGTTACCGGAACCATACCGCCCTTTCCACTTCATTTGCGACAACGGCCGCCGCGAATCGCAACACGTCAGTTTCAAGGGTATTTTCGCATCGCTTAACCACGTTGAATGACAGTGCTCCGAATAGAACAGTTTCGAGTGCTAAATTTTACAAGGAAAGCTGCATAAAAAGCACCGCCCAATTCAGAAACTAATTCTTGAAGGAAAGGAAAAAGGAGCTGATTTGTGTCTAGTCGGCGTTACAGCTAAGCTCCTTGTCAAGGATGGGATAAGGGGACAAAAAAGAATATTACGAAGAGAAGGAAGATGGAGCACTCACCACACACGAGTGACGAAAGAGAAGAGAAGAGATATGAAAGACGGGAAACACAGTCGAAGGAGTCCGATGACGGGGCACAGAAGATCGGCGAGAGCTACACGGCGTCAGGAGACCGCGGACGGTGGATTGATCGACGAGAGCTACGCTGACGTCCGAGATCGTGGACGACACAACCGTTCAGCACGGAATGCACCCAGTGAGGCCCCCTGCCCAAGATCTCCGTACTCATGGTTAAGCAGCGAAGCTGAAACGTCGGGCCGCGGGTGGTCGGAGAGGTCACAACCGAAGCCAATGTGCCGCTCTAGAAACTCCCGCCAAAAGAGGATCGACCCTCGAGAACGCGTCCTCGCGTTTGCCAGAATAATTTTTCCTTGGGCGAGTTGGCACCTAAGTGTGCTGAACATGTTATTAGCGGTGCAAAGTTTAGAACGTGAAGACAAGAAAAAAGAAAGAAAAACGAGGCAGAATGACGAGTCGGGCAAATTGGTGGATGTTCATTGTGGAATATTTTACAGCGCAACAGGTTAGGTACGAAGAGAGAAGGAACACAGCGCCGACTGCCAACTGTTAATTGATAAATTGCAAAGGCTACAAGCCAAGATATCTTCCTACCATGCACAGATACGCGTAGAAGCGACAATATGCATGTTAACCGGAAATACATGTATAAAAATCATCCACATACTCAAAAAGAGAATGATGTTACAGGAGCTTGCTTGGAGATGATCGGGTGACCTGGGAATCCTCCCTGCACATCTCCTACCATCATATATAGATGGTAATGTACATAATAACGTCACGACGTTATTATATACATTACATACACAGTGTTGATTTATTTAGATTTAGTGCACATTTTGATAACTATATACACTATAAATACACAAGAGATGTGTCGACAAGCCCTTAGCGGTTGGCGGTGAGCCCAAAGTGCTGCTGCTTTGCGAGCCCACCGCACTGCCACCTTGGCTTCTCAGGCATTCTTGCGGGTGAGCGGTAACGAAGAGCGTTCACTGCATGCGCTTCCAGCGAATAAAAAAAAGCGAGAGTGGTCTGCAGCGCATTGCGCTATCTAGTGAGCATTCTTGAAATCGCCGGGAAGCCCACGCCTTCTAGTAAGCATTGTTAGAATCACCAGAAAGGACGGCCTGACCATCGGCGATCCGTTATTGTTCGAATTACAGTGTTGGAATCACTGGAGAGCCGACGTCTTCAGCGGTGGGTCGTCATCTAGTGGGTATTTCTGAAACCAACAGAAAAGTGTACATGCCGCCGACAGACAAAGCGTGAGCATAAGAAGCTTGCCGAGCAAGCTCCCAAAAGGATAGCTGGGGTATATAACACAGTTGATGTGTCACTGACACAGGCAGACCATTTATGTCTGATAGCTCCCTCGCAAGAGCTGGGATTAAACACTGAGAAATTTAATAGAAGAGTTTAATTTTCGAGGAAGGGTTCTGCCTTTGTCAGTGACATCAATTGTGCTATATGAATCCGACTTTTTTTTCAATACAAAAATTTTCGGTTGACATGTATTTCGTCACTTCTTCACGTTCCTGCCCCTGCTCGGAAAGTTTCTTGGCTTGCAGCTTTTGCTGTCAATGAACTGTAAGCGGTCGTCTGTTTTTCTTCATTTTTTGTCTTCATATTCCAAGCTATGCGCCACAAATGACATAATCAGAAAGTTTGCCATGACGCTGCTCTGCCTGCGACGCCACTTCCTCTGCTTGCCGTTGTTGCCTCAATTCGTTTCGGAAGGCTGCTGGATCTTCAGTGCACAAATGCTGCTTGCGCTTCACCACCTGGGACTGTTCTTTGGCTCGGACCGCTGCACTGGCCCGGCGAACAAGAATTCTCTCCCGTATCTGCAGCCGGCGCTGTTCTTGGAAAGTTGTCTGCTGTTCGGGCGTTCGTACAATCCATGCCTTCCCTATGTGATGTCGTTAATTGACACTGCTGCGCGTGGACTCGGCGACGTGGCTGCGAAGGGATGAACTACGTCACGGGCGGCAGAGCCAATGGCACGCTTGCTTGAGCACGACACAGATAATGGCGTCACTAACGGCGTTCCTGGAGCGCGAACTGCGGTGCGGCATACAGAATAACGTAACTGACGATGCAGCGAGTAGCGTATAGGCGGGGGGGGGGGGGCAGAGTTTGCCGAAATTATTCCCTGCATCTAAGCAACGACAAGTCGCGAAGGTAAATCATAACACCAGTTGTAAGTATAGTAGCTTGTTCACTTTATGTGCAGACATCTGTTAATGACGATGATAGTCTTTCGTTAATCGGACAAGTTGCCAAACTGCTCGGCTATTATTGTTATCTTGGTTTTCGCGACTGAAAACCACGATGTGTTCACGACGTCGCAGAGCGAACAAAACACGGCTGTGCTTCGATTTGCATTCTGCCATGTATTCCATGGAAAGCAAGGCAGCACAGAAAATATGAGACGCTGTAAGATGCAAACATAGACTCCTCCGATAGCCACACAAGATCTGGTGGGAATCTTTGCGAAAAGCCTATAGCTTCATTACTCCGCGCCAATGCCACGGGCCCTCTGCAAGTCCGCATACATGCGCACTGGTTAGGAAGGCTTAGTCCGTGAGAATTCGTTCATCCATGTGGCATCGGACTAGCGCCCACAAGGCGTGCGAAAACTCATCCAACCTTGAGCTAGAAGTGGACCGTGGATACGCTTGGCAGCAAGTTCCGAAAGGACGCTCCGGAAAAAAGAAAAGAAAGAGCAGCCAGTTGGAGATTACGATCATCAAAAGAAAGGTCTCGACTGTGACGTCCTCTCGCCTAGCGTCCGGGAGCACACGAATTGAAGCAGCCCATAACGTATGATTGATAAGCCTGCGCATCTTCTTGCAAAGCGCCATAAGCCTTACGGATACTTGCATGCAAAGGCGGGCATCGGTCTTCCCGATTGCCAACAAATGTCGGTTTGAATCACGCTCTCTTTCGATAAAAAAAGTTCGCGAGTCTCTGTCCGATTTCCAGAAGCACGTGAGATAAGGCGCCATCGGATTAAAGTGCATACCGAGTTCCGATAAACAAATCAAATTATTTCCTTTTGTCTCGCTTCGCTATTTCACCTACTTTCTCCTTGAAAGCAAATGGAAATGTCTTGTCGCCTACGGTTGCTTCGGGGGCGATAGACGGGAAAGAGGACGCGGCGGTAAGTAAAGAAACACTTCGCCCGGCATAATGCAGTACGCGAGATCATTGAGTAAGCTACTGGTTTCGCGGTTGATCGAGGTAAATGCTGAATCTCGTCGGGCCTTTTTTATGATCGAACGAAACATCTCCTCCCCGTGACGAAGAATAAATCAGGGCAATACGCACGTATATACAAAAGCAAAAAAAGAAAATTCTAAGTTTTCTTTAGCCATTGATCTGGCCTTGAAGTCTACGGGCGTTGCAGAGATGAACATTTTGCATACTCGATCTAGCGCACTCGGTGCGTAGAATCTAAAATGATGTCCGGGTACTCCTACGTCTTTGAATATTAATCAGACCTGCTTACTGTGGATATTAGTGTAGTAACGTAAACTTAGAAACCTTGCCTTTTCCCCCTGCCTCTTTGTCAACGTGGTGCATAAAGAAAAAAAAGCAATTATATAACACGAGGGAGCACAATGGCAGCGCTTGTACATCCAGTGATGATGACGTGGCATGGATTCATTTCGACCGTTGATGCTACAGCTCGCTGCCCAGAGAAACAAAAGCTATGGACGTTTTTATGAAATGCAGGCTCTGGCAGGCCAAAAAGCGGAAAGCTCACCAGAACCAATCGTCGATCCTATCGAAGATTGCGTTTGCACGATGGACATCGAACCTACCGAGCCTCTTGAGCAGCGCAGTTGACCTTTCGCAAACTCTAACTCTTATGTAGCCCAATCAACTTCTAACCTCAATTTGCGAAAACATGATGAAGAAGCCTTCTTAATTACTACAATTAATCCTCACAACGCGTTCGATCAATTATTGAATAATTCAGCTCAGAATGTTCTCAGGTGACTAATGAAACGAGGAGCCAGTAATAGGCACATAAACGAGTAGTTCATTCATTATCACGAGAACAAAAATAAAGACATATACAGTGATTGCTGGACGTGTTAAATTATGTAGTATTTGAGGTTTCCAAACTCATTATTCGAATTACTGACACTGGTAAAGGAAAAGTAAATCAACGCACGATCACTTATTCGCAATTGTTGTCCAGCAACCAGTTACCTGCGCCAACAAAGTATTTGACATCGCAAGCCAAATGTCTGACCAGTGGCGCTGTCGCCGCCAAGGGAACACGGATGACGAATGGTCTTACGCTGTTCATAGATTACGCTACGTAACATGCATCTGACGCTACACCGCGCGCGTGCTGATTCACAAGCAGGCACGGCAGGCGACCGCTTATGCGGCGAGAATGATGATACATTGCGCCACATTAATCACCGGACCCGGTGACCATGAAGAAGCAAGCGAAGATCGTGCACGGCTTCGTTAGCAGGGGAAGCGACCTTAGACTTGGCAAACGTATGGAAAACGCGAATTGTGTTGTCTGGACTCTGGCATCCAGTCGGTCGCTACCGTGCGTTGGTCATTTTGAGGATCAACACCAATTTATAGATATAGGTGAGGGCATTTACTTTAAATGATAAAAAATCCTTGAGCCACCGTTCTGTCGTTCACCTCCGCAAGACTAGTGTGGGAGACCTTGCGAGGATTCCCAAGATCCGTCGACGAAACTCGCGAGAACTTTCCCGAGCGAATGGCGTGGCGCAGAGTAGACGGCGTGTAGTGACGTCAGCATCTGACGTGTTCTCATTTATTTATTTACCGCTTTCGACATCTTACGTGTCAATAAAAGGTAAGACGCGGCATAATGTAAGCAGATTAACTGCTTGACAACGACTCTACCACCCAAACACGGTTGAATAAGGTTTAACAGGGTTGTGAACACATTGGAAACTATAAAATAGTAGCAGCTACACTTCTCAGGAAAAAAAATGGTAGCACCATTAGCAACATTTGGTTGCACCAACAAAAGCAAAAAAAAATCAGGTTTTATTTTACAAGGACCACAAGCTTAATCAGAGATCTTTCACTTGCGGCCCACGAAACGCACATGAAAGCCTTCGTCGCATATTTTTTTACGGGACTTTGTGGCTGTTGTTGGCTTTGCTAAATATCCCTCGCAATATTTTCCTTTCTATAGTGATTAATAATGTAGTGATTGGGTAAGCTGTGGAGGCTTTACTAGTTCTGAACGTTTTATTTTCGTTTTTGTGTGAGAGGCACGCCACCTTGTGTTGAAACATAACCGCCGAACAAAAAATATACTTACATTGACATCTATATCTGTCTTGAATCCTGACATAGAACGCGCTTAACAAATGACCCGTGTTTGAGAAATGAAAAACTCCTTCTCTTATATCCCAACGTTCGCTGACACTTTTTGTTTTCAATTTTCGTTTGCTTGAAACATTTTTTCCTCTCGTACAGGCAAGTGCACAAATGGGTACGCAAAAGCAGGGGGTGGGGGTGAGGGAATGACAAGTAACGAGGAGGTGCGTTCGTTCGTCAGCAAGCGTCAGGACTTCATTGGTCTACATAATTAATCGTCAGTCCTACAGTCAATACTGCTACTACTACTTTTCATTTATTTATTTTTTGCAAAAACGTGGCTTAGTTTCAACGTAGCGTAAACAGAAGAGCCAGCCCCGTACTTTGGCTCTTGCGGTTTATTTTCAGTGTGATCGCGAGAAAGCACACAAGAACATGGCGGCATCTCGCGGTGGCCAATGAAACTATGCAGCTCACGATGCTCAAAACAGCCAATGGTCGTGAACTTTATGTTTATGGCATGGTCATCTAGGTTTCTTGAATAATCGGTAGAGAGAAGAAGCAAGAGCTGAGTTTCAGAATTGTAGATTCCAGGCCACGCAATGTGTTACAATGTTCGGCTCACCTGTCTTCCGGATCATCTAATACCGATCGGCAGTGTTTTCTGAACAAGCTTAAAAAAGAACCACAGTACATATCCCCGGAGTGAATGATGATGAGTGGGGCGAAGCGTCCGTCTCTCTGTCTGACCGTCTATCTCTGTCTGTCTGTCTCTCTGTATGTCCGTCTCTCTCTGTCTGTCTGTCTCTCTGTGTGTCTGTCTCTCTGTCTGTCTGTCTTCTTTCATAATCCACTATAGGAACACTATCAACGCCATGCCATTTAGGCTTATTTCCATGGACGGACGGACGGACAGACGGACGGACGAACAGAGGGATGGATGGATGAATGAATGAATGAATGGATGGATGGATGGATGGATGGATGGATGGATGGATGGATGGATGGATGGATGGATGGATGGATGGATGGATGGATGGATGGATGGATGGATAGATGGATGGATAGATGGATGGATGGATGGATGGATGGATGGATGGATATCGCTGTACCTTTTAGATCGGGCGGTGGCAAGCGCCACCAAGCCGTAATACTTAATGAACCAAAAACTAGATTTATTTTTTTTTCCTTTAAATAGTGAGGTTGAGGATTCGTACTTTGCAGTGAAGGGTTTAATTTTCACTCGTGCCTTGACTTTAGCTACCAATCAGATAACTTCCTTCTAGTTAATTCTACCCGCTTAAAGTCCATTTTGCCCTCCCTGTCCCGAAACACCAGTGCTTTGAAAAACTCTGCGCCATCCTCTTGAACTAAAGGGCGAAGCCCTTTACAGAACATTATCAAGTGTTCAGCAGTTTCTTCTTCCTCTCCACACGCACTGCATACCATGTCTACCCCTTCGTATTTGGCCCGACATGTCTTGGTTGGCAACACTCCCGTCCTGGCCTCAAACAGCAGAGAAATACCCCGAGTATTATCATAGATCCTTTCCTTGGCAATTTTCTGCTTAAATGTTCGATAGATCTCCAGTGCGGACTTCTTAATCATGCCGATTCTCCAAATATTTGTCTGAGCTTCCTTGCCCTTCTTCTGAACCGATAATTCTTTTTGGTTTGGCCCCCTGTTGTTTTCTAAGTATTTACCAGTCAATTTTCTGGTTCGCTTGCTCTATTTTGTATCGACTTTCTTCAAGTACAAGTAGCTGAATACCTTCCTAGAACAACGCTCCTCCCCCATGTCTCTCAATCGCTTCTCAAATTTTATCTTGCTGCTAGCTTCCCTGCTCTCAAATGATGTCCATCCCATATCACCTTGTACTCCCTGATTTGGTGTATTCCAGTGAGCTCCTAAGGCAAGCCTACCTATTTCACGTTGCTTAATTTCTAATCTTGCTTGAACTTCTGATTTCATGCACAAGACCGCATTGCCGAACGTCAGACCAGGAACCATGACCCCTTTCCATATTCCACTCACAACATCATACATATTGTAATTCCACAGTGCCCTGTTTTTCATTACCGCTGCATTCCTGTTACCTTTAGTCGTCACGTATATTTCGTGGTCCCTTAGGCACTCGGCCCCATTGGTTATCCATACGCCCAGATATCTGTACTTATCTGTTATCTCTAGCGTGACCTCCTGTATTCTAAGCTTACTACCTTCGTTGTCATTGAAAATCATGACTGCTGATTTTTCCTTACTGAATGTAAAATCTAACCTATCTCCCTCATTACCACAGATGTCCATCAATCTCTGCAAATCTTCCTTGTTGTTGGCCATCAGCACTATATCATCTGCGTACATTAATGCTGGTAGTGCCTTATCAACGAATTTTCCTAGTTTGACTAAAGAGAGGTTGAAGCCCAGTCCACTTCCCTCTAATTTGGCCTCTAATCCTTGTAGGTACATCATGAATAACAAGGGTGACATTGGACACCCCTGCCTAAGTCCCCCCCCCCCTCCATTTTACCTCTGCAGACTTGGATACCTGTTTTTCCCGCTTTATAACTAACTTGTTACCTTTATAGATATCCTTTAAAAGATTAGTGACTACATCTTGCACGCCTAGTGTGTCCAGTATTCCCCACAATTCCTCTTGAACCACGCTATTTTACGCTCCCTTGATATCCGAAAAGGCTAGCCACAGGGACCTGTGTTCCTTTTCTGCTATTTCGATGCACAGCGTCAGTGAGAGCAGATTGTCTTCCAACCTCCTGTGTTTCCTAAACCCGTTCTGTATTTCCCTAAGCACCCCCTCATTTTCTATATATGCCTGCAGTTTTTCGTTTATAATCTGCATCGCCAGCCTGTAGACCACTGATGTCACTGTTATAGTATGGTAGTTGTTCATGTCAGCTTTCTCCCCTTTTCCTTTATAGATCATGTTCATCCTGCTAAGTTTCCATCCATCGGGGACTTCCCCATCGATTATTACTTTGCTCACTGCCTCTCTCAAAGCCTGCTTAGACTTCGGACCTAATGTCTTTATAAGCATAATTAGAATACCCTCTGGGCCTGTTGATGTACTACTAGGAACCCTTCTCTCAGCCCTTTCCCGCTCTCTTTGTGAAAATGGAGTCATTGCGCCACTTGATTCATCCTTGATATTGTGGTGCATAAAGCACTTCTTTGTTGAAATTTTTCTGTCACCCTTGTTCCTATATATTCAATAGCTTCGTCCCCTTCTAGCCTAGCACCTAGAGCTGTAGTTCTAAATTTCTGCTCTAGCCTCGTCTCATTTCTCATGGAATTTAGATGGTTCCAAAATTTCGCAGCTGCCTGTCTATCTTTTTATGTACTTCTGCCACCCACTGAGCTCCCTTTCTTCAAATCTTTTCATTGATCAAAAGGGATGCATCTCATCTACAGCTTAGAAAGATTTCCCATTTTCTTTTAACATCATCTGTCGGTTCACCCCGCTGCTTAGCATGTCTGTGTTCCCTAGAGGCTTCCTGACGTTTTGCTATGGCTCTCCTAACTTCCTCATCCCACCAACTTTTGGGTTTGTGTCTTCTTTTCCGGGGTGACTTGTCACGCGTCTTAGCAAGCTCTATCTCAAAGAGTCTAATTAGATTCGTGTCTGTCCACACTGTCTTATTATCCTCCGTGATTACTTTTTCAATTTGTTTAGTGGCTATTTCAATTTGCCTTTCTGGATAAAAATTTTCCTGTAGTTGCTCATCTTGTCTCCTTCCCACTTTCACTGCTCTTCCAAAACTTAGCTTGATACCTTTGTGATCACTACCCCCAGACTTCTGGAGCCACCTTCATCAATGTGCATTCCCCTGAGCTTATCATACATCCTAAGTGACATCAGTGCGTAATCTATCGTCGGCTGTAGCCTTTCTACCTCCCATATTATTTGCCCTTCACACTTCTCGGTACTGCTGCAAATGATCAAATCAAGACTTTCACACATATCCATGATCATTTTGTCTGTCGGGTCGGTATACCCATCTATATCTTCTATGTGTGCATTCATATCTCCTAGTATATTTATCTCGCACTCTCCGCCTAACTCCTCAATGTCCTTTGATATGCGCTCTACCATAGCCTTGTTTTCCTCTCTGGCCTAGGCTCCCGCCCACAAGTGCACGAAACCAAGGAGTGTCATTTGCCCTGCCGATTTCCCTTTTAGCCATAAATGTTCCCTGCACTCCTGCTTGACCCTCTGCCAGTCTGTACTTTTATGGATGAATGCCCCAATACCATCCCCCTTACTGCTGCCTTCTGCTCTATTACAATATTCCCACGCGTAGTCCGAATTGTTAGGATGTTGTTCCATGTCCATGAGGTGTGTTTCTACAAAACCGTATACCATCGGCCTCTCCTCCCTTAGCTGTTCTTCTATCTCTTCCCACTTCAGCCTGTTCCAACCACCCTGCATGCACCCTATGTCTGAATTGGCTCGGCCCTCGTGGCTACGTCTATTTCTGCCCCGGACTCTACCTATCTTAGATACTGGTACCACTTTGGAATCGTGTCTGTTCTTACCACCTGTCAAAGAGTCTGCCTGGCTGTTTTCCTCGTTACTAGCTATCCTGCACCCTGAATGGCCCGCCCGCTTGCCCCCCAAAAAAGCTACTGCGCGTCCTGCAAGTCGCCAAACCACCTCATGACCTAGCCGCCCATCGAAGTGAATTCTGTCTCGTTCAAAACCACCCCACCTATGCACCTCTCCGTTTATTTCCACCACCTCAAAGCCTTTCTCTCGACTCATCCGCCATATCTCTTGGTTCGCGTTGACAACCGCTTTTTGCAGGTTGCTATCACGCACCGGTACCTCCGGTATTGTGCATATCGCTACCTGTACCTGAGGAGAAGTAGCGCGCATGTCATCGACGCCTTTTGCCAGTGTGGTTGCTAGTCCTCCTGTACCTTCATTTAAGACATCGTTTAAACCGCCTGAAATTATCACGAGGTTTCGTCTATCAGCTGTAGTTTTGAGTTTTGCGCTCGCTTGCCTCGTGACTGCTTGAAGGACAAATACAGACAATGCCACCTAGTGAGCAATTCATTGACTAGAGCTAGCTGCATAAATACTTCAGAGGCAGGAACGACCCACACCGTAAGGAGCCTCGCCCCTAAAAATGTTGCAGGGCCCTTTTTATACTAACGGCCATCTGCAAACTATGCACACTCAGAAGACGTCAAAATTTTCGGACGTTTGAATATTTTAACGTCACTAAACTTCACTCTGTTCTTCTGCATCCTACTTCACGTGTTTTCATTTCAATATAGTTCCACCGTAGGATAATGTTAGCATACACACGTTGAGTAACAACACGTGCAGAAAGTCGAAGACCGCTTGATAGGAATGTGCTGGTCAAGTAAAGAAGACCTTGCTAGACAACTGCAGAAAAAGTTCCAAAATAAGATATAAAATTTAACAGTATTACTTATGAGCTTCGTAGAATTTTTTCGTTAGCACCGTCTTGACCTAAGTACTTTGAGGAGCTTAGAACTATTAACAATTGTTTATCTTTGTTGTCATATTGATAAAAACAGTTATACTACTATATACGTACGTGAACAAAGATATATATAGTTCCTGGCCTCGCATTACAAACAATAAGACAAGCCATATTCCTGCTTCATATCTCAACCAAATTAAACATGGCCGGATATTCCCGGATCATGTGCTGTAAGTTTTTCACACAGTACAAGAAATTTATGAACACTGTTCATTTTAGTAAAATATTGAAAACATGGTGTTTCTAAGCAAAAACGGTTGCCGACATCAGGACGGCCAGCATACTTTAACTCATAATACTCCACATTAGACCATATTCATGCTATTGATCAGGTGATAGAGAGATTCGCTGAATAACACTAACCACTATACATAGCCATCATAGATTACGAGACAGCGTTTGACTTAGTCGAGACATCAGCAGTGAAGGAGACACTACGGAATCAGGGCATCGACAAACCCTACAGAAACATACTGGAAGAAACCTGCAGTGAATCCACAACCACCATAGTTCTCCATGAAGCAAAAGCGACAGAATCTCAACAAATAAGGGCGTAAGGCGGGGAAACACGATTTCTCAGATGCTAGTCACCGCTTGTACACATGAGGTTTTCAGGGCCCTTGATTGGGAAGAGTTAGGGACAAAAGTTAATGAAGAATATCTTAGTAACCTGCAATTTACTGAAGATATTGCCTTGATAAGTAGCTTAGGAGACGAATTACAGCTCATGGTCACTAAACTGGAGACGGAAATTTAAAGAATTTGTCTGAAAATAATATGCATTGAACTAAAGTAGAGCGCAACGGTTTCGGCAGAAAACAGCGCTTTGCGATAGGTGGAGAGACCATGGAAATTGTAAAAGAACATGTCTACTTAGGACAGGTATGTGATCGCGCAGCCAGACGACGAGAGAGAAATAACTAGACAAACCCCATTCGGCACGCATTCTAAATTATCCATGATAATCTGTCACTAACCCTCAAGAGGAAGGTATATAACAGCTGAATCTTGCCGGTACTTACCTACGGAGCAGAAAACTGGAGGATCAGAGAGAGGGTTTGGCTGATATCGGAATACGACGCAGAGAGCGATCGAAAAGAAAATGATAGGTGTAACTATAGGAGACAAGACAGCAGAGCGGGTCAGGGAACGAACCGGGGTTAAGAATATCATAGCAGAAATAAAGGAGAAGAAATGCACACAGGCGGCCATGTAGCGAATAGGCCGGATAACCGCTGGTTGTTAAGGGTAACCGACTGGATTTCCAGAGAAGCCACACGCACGAAAGAAAGAGAGAAAGCTAGGAGGGCCTATGAGTTCAAAATGTTCGCAGGTATAGCCTGGCAGGCAGAAACCACAAGACCAGATTGATTGGCAGAACACGGGAGAGACCTTTGCCCTGCAGTGGACGTAGTCAGGCTGATGATCATGAACCAGGCAGCAACACTTCGCAAAGCCAACGCGAGGTGTAAGCGCCATGCCACAAGTTTTTAGGGGCGAAGCTCCTTAGGGCGTGGGCTGTGCGTCCCCTGTAGCCTGTATGTAGCCACCTCTAGTTTAGTTCTTGCAGTGTTCACTAGATGGCGGTACCGTTCCCTGTATGTAGCCACCTCTAGTTTAGTTCTTGCAGTGTTCACTAGATGGCGGTACCGTCTCCTGTATGTGGCCACCTCTCGTTTAGTTCTTGTAGTGTTTACTAGATGGTGCTACTTGTAGCTGATGATGAAAAGATGCAAGATGTTATAAACTAGAAAGCGGTACTTGTAGTTTATGAAAGACGCGAGATCTTATAAAATAGGAATGATGTCACATATGGCGCGTGTCATTGGTTGAAGGCAATCGTTCGATTTAGTGCGGCAACGTACGCTAGGGGGAGTGATGTAATAAAATCGAGTGGGCAAAATGTACAGAGGATTCATGGTTTACCAGGTTTACCTCCGGAGCTTCGCCCACTCATCATCATTCACTTCGTGGATATGGCGGAATTTTTTTTTTCAAATGTGGTGTGTCCTTTGGTTTTATGACATCATAAGCCGGCGTGTACTTGCGCATTCAATTTTATTCTGAACACCTTCAACAGTAGCTCACATTGTTAGTCTCGTGTGCCCAATCTTATCGAGCGTGATACGTGGTATGTGCGGTGCGAAATGAAGAGCAATATTAGAACCAGAATATTTAATAAACCGTGAATCATGTTTCAGAATAGTGAAAGTTCTGCGGGCGGAATCTCAGATCACTTACTAGGGCCACCAGGAAATCATAAATGAGGTGAGAGTATGGGACAGTGTTTATGAGGCTTGAAAGAAAAAGAAAGAAACAGGTTGAAATAAAGATGAGCAGAACGACTGAAGTGCCATCAGACTTCGCATGATAAACACTAGTATTGGCTTGATCACTCCATTTATCAACTGTGAAATCGCGAAGTGCCACCATGATAACCTTTGTGCTTTTTAAAACGCTTGCCGGGTGTGCCGTAGATTGCGTAAATCTCTTTACACCTTATACCCTTGAGAATCCGTTATGTTACCTGAGGTCGTAACGAAATGCGCGATAAACGATTTCCCGCAACGTTGGTGGTGAAAACAGTTATACCTTACGAAGACTATGTCATGCATTCAGAATGATACAAAATGGGTGGCAAGCGAGCGAACATAAAATCTGTTTCAATAATACGCTATTGGTTGAAGACAGAGAGATGCGTCGATTCTTACTTCCTGGTTCGGTAACGGAATACATAATGTTCGAATCGACCTTGCAACGTGCGAGTTTATTTCAGCTTCCCTTACTTTGCAATTCGTACACAAAAGCCAAGAAAACGTACCGCTCCAGGCATGTTCTTTGTGCACAGCAGACGAGCGTAGTTTGGTTGCTTCAAGTAGCGGAGGCGCGTCAGACATAATGCTAGTCCTGTCGCGACAATACTACTAGCCTTGGCCCATGACAATGACCTCTGCAACATGGAGCCTTCGGGTATTGGTGTCAAAGGGACCAACGTCTGGCCAGAACGCGTGCATAGATAGATCCTGGTGGGAATTAAAAAACCGGGAACTCCGGTGACCTCTTAAATCATCTTTTTCGCGATATAAAGATGATTTACACTCTTTAAAGGACCTCTCACCAGGTTGGAGGGTTTAGAGTTGACATGTGCAACGCATACACTGTGCGCTAACAATCATGTCTACCAATATTTGCAACGCTGTGCGCCGTGAAAAAAAAAGGTAAATTAAAAAAAATTAAACTGAATGCTGCTACCTTGAATATCGCGGGAGCACACTGAGGGGACGACGTACCACTACGTATTTATTCGGGCATTGACTTTGCTCCTCTATGTAGACATCAGTCTTTTGACACCACTCAGAGTAGAACATGACAGTGTGAGAATCATTGATTTGATTGATTTGTGGGGTTTAACTTCCCAAAACCACCATATGATAATGAGAGACGCCGTAGTGGAGGGCTCCGGAAATTTTGATCACCTGGGGTTCTTTAACGTGCACCCAAATCTGAGCACACGGGCCTACGACATTTCCGCCTCTATCGGAAATGCAGCCGCCGCAGACGGGATTTGAACCCGCGACCTGCGGGTCAGCAGCCGAGTACCTTAGCCTCTAGACCGCCGCGGCGGGGCACAGTGTGAAAATCATTCAAGGCTACATGTGTAAGTTGTGCAATCTGTTGCCTGAACATACGAATAAAAGTCGTGTATGTTTATATTTTTTTTTACTGCGAATCACTGCGAGATGCGAGACTAATGTGCTTCTGCTTCTCGTGCTTTCGCGTTTTCGTCGTCTCCGCGTAGTGCAGGTGTCATGTCGGCTGCTCGGACAACGCTTGGCGCGTTTTGGGGCCATCGTCTTTCACAGCAGTTGTAGTGGCGCGCATACGACAAAAGTGCACGCATGCGAAGAAAACTGCCACGCGCAAGCATAAAGCGCTGTCGCACTCACCTCTCACTGTTTGCGTCACCTGTTTGCCTACATCAGAGACACTGAAGGTCGATGAAGTTTGATTATTATTGTTTGACAGTGGTTTACCCATCGCCATTCCCTTACTCGTCACCATCGCCAGTGACCGGCAAGCTTTTGATTGCGACAAAAAGATGGCGCCATAAATACTGGTTGTCATTTCTCCTAAGTACGGCAGACATATAAAGAGGTTGTCCTTACTAAGACGGAAAGCTTCCTGTCAGCTCACCGAGTTCTCTCGACTCGCTCAAAGACGTTCTGCTATACATATTGGCAAGCGACCAACGCGCTTCTGCCGTGGGATAAGAACGATCGTGCTGTTCAAGTACACTCACGGGAACGCCTAAAATATGTCATGCATACCTTAGGATAATCGTGAGATGGCCGGCAAACCGTAACCCCCGACGACCTTGGACGTACATTGTGTACGCGGGATGAGGAAAGGGGGAAATGTCTTTCCCAGAATGAGTCCGGAACCCGGTGGTACACTCTTCGGCATATTCATCGGGGTGTGTGCTAAACTACATGCGAAAGAAAAATGTTCCCATTAGCGAATGCGGCAGCAGAAGCCCGTCGATACCGTTATACGACCGCTTCCGATGATTCAAAAGTGACCGACGCATTCCGATGCCGAGCACGTTTACGACCGGAGAAGCCCACCTAACAGTCACTGTGTAAATGAGCCGCGCCGTGTTCAGCCGAGCGACGAAATCGGATCGAACAGCAGCAAGCATGACCTTGACGTGCATCCACTCAACAACTCCCTCCTCCACAACTCCCTCTCCCCTCTTCGTCCTGCCTTGTTAGTCAAGAGGACCATCCGGAAGTCGGCCAGAAGGGAGAGGCTTGTTGGGCATAACACGGACAGATGGAACGCAGCAGCGTTGCGTGAATAGAAGATGGCGCAATGGCGAGCTTGTTTTCTTCGGTAATAACGTAAACCCCTTCGTCACGCAGCAGCTGGCAGTCATAGACCATGCGCCACCTCCACAAAACAACTCGAGTGGTTTGGTTACCTTCGCCGTTTGATCAGTCGAGTACGCGCCGAGTTGGAAGAGAACAACTGCAGATTATAACCCTAATTTTCCACGAAGCGTCGGTTTTCACTCGGTTATGTGCCTCTAGCCTTCTCACACAACAAAACGTCCGGTTAAGCCTGCACGTAGAATGCGAGAAGTGTTGAAATACAGCTCTGACACACACACACACACACACACACACACACACACACACACACACACACACACACACACACACACACACACACACACGCTGTGCCCCTCTCCCTCGCCTTTTTAGGCTTATGCATCTTCGGGTGAAACACCAGTGTCGGTGGCGACAGCGACGCGAGGAATAGCGTGGGGTGGTCGATTACCATAGGAGCAGCCATCTCTTTTAAAGTCAAGACAGACAGACTCGCATAAACACACACACGCTGCCTGGGCAGAACGCTTATCTCACTCGCAAGAGTGAGAGAAGGAAACGGCCAGGACTACAAGCAGCGCGTTCATCTTCCTTCGGCAGACACGTCCAAGTGCATCTTGCATTGAGAGAGAGAGAGGATGTTCGCGCCAAGCC